>NC_057711.1:92331983-92333284 GCF_004010195.1 Chiloscyllium plagiosum
ACTACCCCGGGTCTCTGGCGCTGTGAGGCAGCAGTGCTAACCACTGTGCCACCGTGCCGCCCACAAAAGGATAGAAATAAATCAGGAGTCATAGTTTTAAACTGGGGGATCGCAAATTTTACAAAACCAAGAAGTGAGTTGGACTGGGCAGGACTGCTAAAGGATAAATCAGTGGTAAACCAGTGGGAGGCACTAAAGATTCTTAGAGCACAAAGCAGACATGTCCACTTCAAAAATAAGAATGTTACTCCAAATCTAGATCCCCACAGCTGTCTAGAAAAAGACATGGTAAGATTAAATATAAAAAGAAAGTGTTTGGTTGGGAGGAGTATATGAAGTGCAAGGATCAAGTTAAAAAAAATTAAGGAAATCAAAAAGGGCACAGAAAAATATTATCAAGCAAGATAAAGGAAAACCCAAAGGTGTTTTACCAGTTAGCATAGCACTGTAGGCTCAGGATTAGTTAGCACTGCTGCCTTATAGCTCCGTGGACTTGGGCTCAATTCCAACCTTGGACAACTGTCAGTGTAGAAATTGCACATTCTCCCTGTTTCTGCATAGCTTTCCTCTCAGGGCTCTGGTTCCTCCCATAGCCCAAAGATATGAGAGGTAGGTGAGCACTTTGGGGACAGTGACCACAATTCGGTGACTTTTACTCGAGTGATGGAGAGGGATAAGTGTGCACTACAGGGCAAGAGTTATAACTGGGGGCAGGGAAATTATGATGCGGTGAGGCATGACTTAGGATGTGTGGCTTGGAAAAGTAAGCTTCAAGGCAAGGGCGTAATTGATATGTGGAGCTTGTTCAAGGAGCAACTATTGAGTATCCTTGATAAGTATGTACCCGTCAGGCAGGGAGGAAAGGGTCGTGTGAGGGAGCCGTGGTTTAATAAGGAATTGGAATCCCTTCTTTAATGGAAGAGGGCGGCCTATGTAAAGATGAGGCGTGAAGGTTCAATTGGGGCGAGTGAGAGTTATACGGTAGCCAGGAAGGACCTGAAGAGAGAGCTAAGAGCAGCAAGGAGGGGACATGAAAAGTCCTTAGTTGGTAGGATTAGGGAAAACCCTAAGGCTTTCTATAGGTATGTCAGGAATAAAAGAATGACTAGGGTAGGAATAGGTCCAGTCAAGGATAGTAGTGGGAAGTTGCGTGTGGAAGCTGAAGAGATTGGGGAGACACTGAATGAATACTTTTCGCCAGTATTCACCCAGGAACAGGACATTGTTGTCGATGTGAATACTGAATCACAATTAAGTAGAATGGATGGCTTTGAGGTATGAAGAGAAGAGGTGTTGGAAAT
>NC_057711.1:92335157-92365357 GCF_004010195.1 Chiloscyllium plagiosum
GGGGTAGTTATAGGACAGATGTTAGGGGTAGGTTCTTTACTCAGCGAGTCGTGAGTTCATGGAATGCCCTGCCAGTAGCAGTGGTGGACTCTCCCTCATTATGGGCATTTAAGCGGGCATTGGATAGGCATATGGAGGATAGTGGGCTAGTGTAGGTTAGGTGGGCTTGGATCGGCGCAACATCAAGGGCCGAAGGGCCTGTACTGCGCTGTATTCTTCTATGTTCTATGTTCTATGTTCTATATGCAGGTTAGGTGGCTTGGCCATAGTAAGTTGCACATAGTATTTAGCGATGTGCAGGCTAGGTGAATTAGCCATGGGAAATGTAGGGTTTGAGGGGGGAGGAGCATTGTGATTGATGTGGACTTGATGTGGCAAATGGTATGCTTTCCATACTGTAGTGATTCTATGAGTATTCAAAGAGCAAAAGTACAAATAAGGAAAATGTGGGGACACATCAGAGATAAAGTATGGAACTTGTGTGAAGATGCAGAGGATATGGGAAGAATTTTATTTGAATTTTTGTCTCTGTATTGAAATGGGTTGATGTGGATATAACAATCCAATAATCGTAATGAAAGAGCAAGTATTAGTTGGAATTCTCGAAAGTAGATAAGTTGTCAGGGCTAGATTGATCATTTCCTTGGATGTTGAAGGAGGTCAGGGGGAAATAGCTGATGTTCTGAGGATTCTTTTCCAATCTTTGGTGAATATAGGTGAGGTACTGAAAGGCTTAGATAAATGCAAATGTGGCTCTATTGTTTAAAAATTGTATAAAGGCAATATAGGCAAATTAGTCTTATTTCAGCATTGGGAAACTTGTTAGAATCATCCTGAGAGATCAGATAAACCATCACTTTGAAAGTCATGGCGTAGTCAGGGACAGTCAGCATGGCTCTGTTAAGCGAAAGTCACACCATACAAATTTAACTGAATTCTTTGAGAAATGAAAATGATCAATGAGGGTAGTGAAATAGATGTTGGCTACATGGATTTTAGTCAGGCATTTGATAAGGTCCCACATGGTAGACTGGTCAAAAAAGTAAAAGCCTATGGGAGACAGGGTAATGTGTCAAATTGGATCCAAAGTTGGCTCAGTAACAGGAGAAAAACAGTAATGGTGGGTGACTGGCCTTGCAAATGGAAAGCTTTTTCAAGTGGTGTTCTGCAGAGCTCAGTGTTGGGCTGCCTGCTGTTTGTTTCATACATTCTCATTTTGGACTTGAACATGGGGGGGCAAATTGGGAAATTTGCAGATGACACAACAATAATCTGTGTAGTGTAAAGGATAGCGACACGCTCCAAAATGTTACAGATAAATTGATGGAATGGCCAAGAAAGTGGTAGATGGAGTTCAACTCTATGACCTAGAGCATTCAGGGAGGTCAAATAGCAAAATACTCAATAAACGTGATTATACTGAAAGAGGTAGATTAAGTAAAAGACCAGGGCAAACAAATGCACACAGGACGCTAAAAATAAAAATACAGTTGTTTAGATTGTAAAGAAGGCGTATGGAATGATCTCCTTCATTGGCAGAGTTTTAGAATTCAAAAGTAGGGATATTATGATGAAAATGTATGAGACACTGATGAGGACACAACTGGAGTATTGCGTGCAATTCCGGTCACCACATTACAAGGGCATATTTCCTCTGGAGAAACTGCACAGAAGGTTGATGAGAATGTTGCTAGGTCTAGAGAATTGAAGCTACAAGGAGAGATTGGAGAGGTTGGGGTTCTTTACCTTGGAACAAAGAAGGCTGAGGGCAATACGATTGAGGTATTCAAAATTGTGAGCTGTACAGATATAGTAAAACAGGAGGAACCTGTTTCCTTTACAGAGAGTTAAAAAACCAGGGATCATTGATTCAAGCTAAGTGGCAGAAGGATTAGAAGGGACATGAGAAAACACATCTTAATACAGAGGATGGTGGATATCTGCAATTTACAGCCTGAGTTAGTGATTGAAGCAGAAGCTCTAAACTCTTTTAAAAAGTACCTGCATTTTGCACCTTATGTGCTGTAAATGGCTGGGCTGTCCACTCTGTGCAAGAAGATGACATTAGAAAAGGTGTCTAGCTCAGCATGGACAAGTTGGGCTGGAAAGCCCCTTTTTGTGCTGTATCATTTCTATGGATCCATTATTAGCTTCCCAACAATGTGGAAATAGGCCCTTCGGCCCAACCAGTCCAGACCAACCCTCTGAAGAGTAACCCACCCAGACACATTTCCCTCTGACTAATGCACCTAACACTATGAGTAATTTAGCATGGCCAATACACCTGACCAGCACATCTTTGAACTGTGGGAGGAAACCGGAGCACCCGAGTAAACCCACGCAGGCAGTCACTTGAGGCTGGAATCGAACCTGGGACCCTGGTGCTATGAGGTAGCAGTGCTAACCACTGAGCCACCATGCCACCCGTAGAAATTGAGCTTGCCGTGATTTGAACATGCAACCTTCTGACCTGGAGTCAGACGCGCTACCATTATGCCAAAAGCCCACAGTCTACAGTTCTACAGACTTGGTCATAAAAGACAGAGGATCTTGTGGAGGTGCTTTTTTCGAACTGGAGGTGTCTTTTGCTCACTGGAGGTGTTTGTTTGCTAACTGGAGGTGTTTTGTTTTTAACTGGAGGTGAGTTTTTCTAACTGGAGGTTTTTGTTTCTTACTGGAAGCCTGTGACCAGTGGTGGTCACACGAATCAATGTTGGGACCTCGATATAATATACAATATAGCATATGCATATAAATTACTTGGATTAAAATGTAGGTGGTCTGATTAGTAAGTTTGAAGATGACATCAAAGTTGATTCTGTTGTGGATAGTGAGGATCCACAGGATAGCAGGATACAGACTGCAGACTGGTTAGAAGGTTGGGCAGAGAAGTGGCAGGTTGAGTTGAATCTGGACAAGTGTGCGGTGATGCATTTTGGAGATCAATTGCAAGAGGAAATATACAGTAAATGGCAAGACCTTCAGGAGCATTGATATACAGAGATATTTCAGGTGCAAGTCCAAGGCTCCCAGAAAGTGGCAACACAAGTGAGTATAAAAGTCATGTTGCAGCTGCATAAAACTTCAGTTAGACCACATGTGGAGTACTGTTTGCAAGTCTGATGGTTGCACTATATGAAGAATGTGGAAGTTTAGGAGAGGGTGCAAAAACATTATCAGAATGTTTTCTGGATTAGAGTGTAGTAGCTATAAGGAGAGGATGGACAAACCTTTCCAGAGGGGCTGAGGGATAACCTGATAGAAAAGTATGTAAAATTATGAGAGGCAGATAGTCAGAGTCTTTTTCGCAGGTGGAAATGTCAAATATCAGGGGGCGGAAGTTTAAGATGAAGTAGGGAGATTAAAGGAAATGTGTGAGGAAAGAATTTTGCATGAAGGGTAAGTGCCTGGAAGACTCTGTCAAGGGAGGAGATAGAAAACAGATAATATATCATGTTGAATAGGCATTCAAACAGACACGTGAAAAGGCACATAATAAGAGGGACCATGAACAGGCAGATGCATCATGATTGGCACCATGATTGGCACAGACATGGTAGGCAGAAAGGCAAATAGGTGGCAGAGTAGGACGCTCCAGCCTTTTCCTTTTTCTTTTTTTCTTTCTCTGCAGTTTTTCTTCCCCATCCCCCATATCCAACTTTAAACTTCTCAAATTTACCTGGGGGGAACAGAGAATGGAGATGGTGAGCCGAATCCAGGCTGCCGTGGGAGACAAGTCAGAGACTATGCCAGTGCAGGAGAAGCATCTGGAGGCGAGTCATGGGCTGGAGCCCAGCACAGGAAGCAGTCTGAGCTCAGGCCACCCTGGGAGACTAGTCCTGGAGGTGAATCGTGGGAGGCAGTCTGAGCCCAGGCTGGGCTTGGAGAGGAGTCTTGGAGGAAAGTCATGGGACAGAATCTTCTATGTATCTTTAATGTGAAGCTGGGATTTTATTATCACAAGGATCATGTGGCGGTCACTCTTACCAAAATTGTCATAGACAGATAAATCTGTGACAACGAGACTGATGAGGGCAAAGTCAAATGAGTTTCTCTTTCTTGTTGTTTCCCTCACCACCAAGTCTAACAACTGTCATTTAAGATTCAGCTAGCCCAGTCAGCAGTGGTGCTATCAAGCCACTCTTGGCAATGGACACTGAAGCCTCCCAGCCAGAGTTGAAGCACCTTCAGTGTTTCTTCCAAGTGATGGTCAACATGGAGGAGTCCTGATACATCAGCAGAGGTTGTGGAAGTGGTAATGAGTAGAAATTTCCTTACCTAAATTTATCCAGATACCATAAGAATTAATTGGGTCTGGAGTCAATGGGGAGAACTTCCATAGCAATATGATCTTGCCTGTATACCACTGTAGTGGCCCCTCTGTTGCTAGGATAATGCTATCTTAGATATTGTCTGACAGGCGCAATTCTTTGATAGAGTCATAAGGTCACAGAGATGTACAGCATGGAAACAGACCCTTCGGTCCAACCAGATATCCCAACCCCATCTAGTTCCCAAATGCCAGCACCCAGCCCATATCCCTCCAAACCATTCCTATTCATATACCAATCCAAATGCCTCTTAAATGTTGCGATTGTACCAGCTTCCACCACTTCCTCTGGCAGCTCATTCCATACATGTACACCTTCTGTGTGAAAAAGCTGCCCCTTAGGTCTCTTTTATATCTTTCCCCTCTTACCCTAAACCTATGCCCTCTAGTTCTGGACTCCCAGACCCCAGGGAAAATACTTTGTCTATTTATCCTATCCATGCCCCTCATAATTTTGTAAACCTCTATAAGGTCACCCCTCAGTCTCTGACGCTCCAGGGAAAACAGCCCCAGCCTGTTCAGCCTCTCCCTATAGTTCAAATCCTCCAACCCTGGCAACATCCTTGTAAATCTTTTCTGAACCCTTTCAAGTTTCACAACATCCTTCCGATAGGAAGGAGACCAGAATTGCACGCAATATTCCAACAGTGGCCTAACTAATGTCCTGTATAGCCACAACATGACCTCCCAACTCCTGTACTCAGTACTCTGACCAATAAAAGAAACACCTTCTTCACTATCCTATCTACCTGCGATTCTACTTTCAAGGAGCTATGAACCTGCACTCCAAGGTCTCTTTGTTCAGCAACACTCCCTAGGACCTTAACATTAAGTGTATAAAGTCCTGTTAAGATTTGCTTTCCCAAAATGCAACACCTCGCATTTATCTGAATTAAACTCCATCTGCCACTTCTCGGCCCATTGGCCCATCTGGTCAAGATCCTGTTGGAATCTTCGCTGTCCACTACACCTCCAATTTTGGTGTCATCTGCAAACTTACTAACTGTACCTCTTATGCTCACAATCAAATCATTTAAGTAAATTACAAAAAGTAGAGGACCCAGCACCGATCCTTGTGGCACTACATTGGTCACAGGCCTCCATTCTGAAAAATAACCCTCCACTACCACACTCTGTCATCCACCTTTGAGCCAGTTCTGTATCCAAATGGCTAGTTCTCCCTGTATCCTGTGAGACCTAACTTTGCTAATCAGTCTCCTTATCGAACACCTTACTGAAGTCCATATAGATCACATCTACCGCTCTGCCCTCATCAATCCTCTTTGTTACTTCTTCAAAAAACTCAATCAAGTTTGTGAGACATGATTTCCCACAGCACAAAGCCATGTTGACCTTTCCTAATCAGTCCTTGCCTTTCCAAATACATGTACATCCTGTCCCTCAGGATTCCCTCCAACAACTTGCCCACCACCGACGTCAGGCTCACTGGTCTATAGTGATAATGATGATGTCAGGCTCTTGCTAGACTGATCTTCATTCCTGAGGAAGGGCCTGTGCCCGAAACGTCGAATCTCCTGTTCCCTGGATGCTGCCTGACCTGCTGTGCTGTTCCAGCAATAAAGTTTCAACTTTGATCTTTGAGAGACTTCCTCAATTTTGGCATGAGTTTGCAAGGAACATTTTGTGAGTTCACAAAATTGAGTTTGTCATTGTCATTTCTCATAAAATCTTTTTAAAATTCCAGTTTTTGAATTGAAATAATATTTCATTGGTTCAGTGATGGGTTTGCACTCATTTTTTGTTTCCATTTCACTTCTCTATCTGTGTTTGCTTTCTTTTACTAGGCTTCACAATAGTTTTCCTATAACTAAGTGACATGCTAGGCTACTTAAGAACTACTCGTATTGCTGTGTCATCTGCTGGAGCTCAAAGTATGAATGAGATCACAGATGAAAAGCCAACTGGATGGTGAAAGTCAAATCAGTACTGATCTTTCAGGATTTCACTGGTGGCATTTACCATATTAGTTAAATCTCAGTCTAACAATGAATACAGTAAGTTGCATCATCATCCCGATGGAAAGACAGAAACAACATGGGAGATTCCAGCACTTTTATGTCTCTTGTTTGCAATTTACACTACTAAAAAGAACATAAGCAATAATGTAAATAGGGAGGCACGGGTGGCTCAGTGGTTAGCATTGCTGCCTCACCACACCAGGGACACATGTTCACTTCCATTCTTGGGTGACATCTGTGTGGAGTCTGCACATTCTCCCTGTGTCTGCATGGGTTTCCTCTGGGCGCTTCAGTCTCCTCACGCATTGCAAAGATTTGCAGGTTAGGTGGATTGGCCCTGTTAACTTGCCCATCGTGTCCAGGGAAGTGCAGGCTCAGTGGATTAGCCATGGGAAGTGCAGGGTTACAGGGATAGGGTATGGTCTGGGATTCTCTTTGAAGGGTCAGTGTGGACTTGATGAGCTGAAAGGCCTGCTTCCAAGTTGTAGGGATTCTATGGCTTCATTTTTAAGTCACATGCTATTGTATTAGTACAGTGCCCTTTAAGAGGAACTTGTGTGCTGTTTCGCTTGCAAAGAGGTATTGCCAGTGATTCCGGAATGTCTGCTGTGGGTAAAAAGCTTTGAGGTCCCTGAGTGTGTGTTAAAAGTAGACAAAAGAAGCATGAGTGGGTGGAGTCAGGCTCACAGGTTTTAGTTTTGCTTTCAGCTGAAGTTGGGGTTTGATGCTGGTAGTTACAGCTTTTTCTCTGCTGCAGCAAAATGCTTGAGTTCTCGCTCTTCTGCTAGATTTGGTGTTCCTTTCTCCTGTATGAGAATGGAGATCACAAATGAGAAGAATCTGTTTTGTAAATTTTGTCTTTGCCAAGGTTGTGTTTATGGGGTGCTGCTATTTTGGAATAGTTGATTAAATAATATATTATTTTATTCAATATTTCAATAGATTAGATTCCCTACAGTGTGGAAACAGGCCCTTCGGCCCAACCAGTCCACACCAACCCTCTGAAGAGTAACCCGCCCAAACCCATTTCCCTCTGACACTAACACTATGGGGCAATTTACCTGACCTGCACATCTTTGGACTGTGGGAGGAAACCAGAGCACTCGGTGGAAACCCACGCAGATACGGGGAGAATATGCAAATTCCACACTGACAGTCGCCCAAGGCTGGAATTGAACCTGGGACCCTGGTGCTATGAGGCAGCAGTGCTAACCACTGAGCCACCGTGCCACCCCTATAAAATTGAAGTTAAGCCAAATCTTTTGTTTGTTTGTAATCTAACTGTATTGTAAGAATAAAGTGTGTTTTGCTTAAAGCCTAAGCTAATTGAATCACATCTGGAACACAGCACCTTATAGTTGAATTTAAGTAGATGAAAATTAGAGTCTGGTCCATATTTTGATGGGGTTTGGTCTGGTACATACCACAACTCTTGAAAATATCACAATTACTGCATTTTCTGAAGCAAGATGCTGGAAGTGCCTTCCTAAAGCCTTGGATGCAGCATTGGCAATGGAAGAGCTTCAGCTCATCACTTCAGAGACAAACGAAAGTGCTCATAAACTCAGCCTTGCCTGAGAACAAAAATGCTTACACTTATTTTTTAAAATTGTAATGTTTCTATTTTATGATTGCTGTTTAGTTGAAATTCATGCAAGTAGTATCAATTTGGAAACTGCATCCTTGTATTTAAATGACATAAAATCTTTACTGACTATGGCAGATTTTACAGAAAGTAATATTATTGTAGATTTTCCAGTCCACTATACATGAGAAACAGATGCATAATGGGTGCAACCAACTCAAAAGGGTGGAGATCTGAAATGTTTTGCACCTCTTCCAATTTTGTGGTCAGATTTTGTGTTAGTGCCAGATGTGATTGTTAGTTTGTAGTTCCTAATAAGATAATTATGGTCCAATTGCATAACTCAGATTTCTGTGTAACGTTTCACCATTTTTGCCAAAATAGTTATCAACTCTCAGCCCATGTAAAATGGCATATGAAAACACAAGTATGGCATACTGAGATTTCTCCCCTTTCTTGCCATGGCCTTGCCCAAACCTACATATTAGAAGCAGGAGCCTCTAACAGTTGTGGCAGTGGTGCACTGGTAATGTCATTGGACTAATAATTTAAAGGCCCAGGTGACATTCAGACTAGGCAGTGGTAAAAAATATTATTTTTGAACACGTATTTAAAAATTTGATGAAAAGTGTGTTTATCAAATTAGAATAAAAGATGTAGAAATCAAATTTAACAGAACACTATTAGCTAGCTCTTAGTTTTCAATTAAATTTATCGAGTAAATGTTGAGCTGAATTTTATGGTATTTTGTCAGTTTGCCAGTTCTGACGAAGGGTCACTGGACGCAAGAAATTAACTCTGATTTCCCTCCACAAATACTGCCAGACCGATTCGTTTTTTTCCAGAAATTTCTGTTTTTGTTTGTTACAATATTTTGGCTAATTGTCTACTTTGTCAAGTTTCCCAAAATGTAGAAACCATGAGGCTTAGCACAATTTCTTGCCATTTCACCCAAGAGTCACCTCTCCAACTACATTCCATGTCTTTAAGGCTACTCTCTCATCTGATGCTAACTCAAATTGATCAACGACCATAATCAGACTAAACCTCCTCAAAATATATTATGAAGTCAGCCAAGATCTTAACGTTTTTGTATGATAAACATAAGTGTGAGACATTGTTTTTCATATGCAATTTGATTGGTCAAACTCTTGAAGCAAAGCACCCTTTACTCATATACTATAGTTAAAATGCAACAATGGAAAGAATTGGAATAATTTAACTCTATTCAAAATCTTAACAAAATAATAAATTATTTAACTATTAAACAATGACAGGTCCAATATAGTAACATCCCATTAATACACCCCTGGCAAAGGCAAATTCAGAAAAATAGATTGTCTCACATGCAATTCTAGCAGCAGCAAAAGAACTCCAGCCCTTAATATAACAGAGCTCCCGCAAACAGCTTTTATACTGAGCTTCAAGACCACAGTAACTGTTGCTGAAAAACTAAAACTAAAACTTCTGTGGGAGCTTGTCCCCACCCATTTAGCTACTTAGAGTCATAGAGTCATAGAGATGCACAGCACGGAAACAGACCCTTCGATCCAATTTGTCCATGCCGACCAGATAACCCAACCCAATCTAGTCCCACCTGTCAGCACCCAGTCCATATCCCTCCAAACTCTTCTTATTCATATACCTATCCAGATGCCTTTTAAATGTTGAAATTGTACTAACCTCCATCACTTGCTCTGGCGGCCCGTTCCATAAGTGCAACATCCTCTGTGTGAAAAAGTTGTCCCTTAGGTCCCTTTGATATCTTTCCCCTCTCACCTTCTCCAGTAGTTACATCAACATACTGACTCAGAAAGTTTTCTTGTACAATCTTAACAAATTCCTCTGCATCTAAACCCTTAACACAATGGCAGTCCCTGTCTACGTTTGGAAAGTTAAAATCCCCTACCATAACCACCCTATTTATTCTTACAGATAAGTGAAATGTCCTTACACATTTGTTTCTCAGTTTCCTGCTGGCTATTAGGGGGTCTATGATACAATCCCAATAAGGTGATCATTCCTTTCTTACTAATCCAAGATGGAGGATGGGAAAAATTTCTATCTGTAACAGGCTGCTCCTTTTTTGAGATATTTTAGGTATTGGAGGTGATTCCCTCGAATTCTAGGAACAGCAATTACCATTTTATATGCTATTGCATTGTTTTGAACTTCAAAGAAAAAGAAGTCAAAACAACAACACTTTTAAAAGGGAGACAGACAGACAAAGGCAGAAAGCACATGGTCTGTAAGGGAGACACAGCAATGAATCTGCGCAGTTACTGATTTTGCTGTTTGAATTCATGTATCACTGGACACTGGATGTGTCTAGGAAAACTTAACAAACAGCGAAATTCACAACTGATCTAGGAGGAACGTGTTTGGGAGAGCTCACAGCACAGAAACAGATAAGTAAATAGTTTTAAGTATAGCCTTTGCTGTAAATCTACATTAGTGAGTAGAGTGGATTCTTTCTTGATTATGTGTTTTTATTGGGATCTGTCTCTTGATTAAATTTTAAAAATATAAGCCAATAAGTATTAAGTTAGCCTGGAGCAGTGTTTTGTAGAGCAATACTATGATTATATTTTCTGGGTCTGTAGATCGGAAGGAGCAAAATGGCCTTTAATTAGATTAGATTAGATTACTTACAGTGTGGAAACAGGCCCTTCGGCCCAACAAGTCCACACCGACCCGCCGAAGCGCAACCCACCCATTCCCCTACATTTACCCCTTTACCTAACACTACAGGCATTTAGCATGGCCAATTCACCTGACCTGCACATCTTTGGACTGTGGGAGGAAACCGGAGCACTCGGAGGAAACCCACACAAACACGGGGAGAATGTGCAAATTCCACACAGTCAGTCACCTGAGTCAGGAATTGAACTCAGGTCTGCTGGCGCTGTGAGGCAGTAGTGCTAACCACTGTGCCACTGTGCCACCCACGAATAGTAGAGTTGTCGATGGTAGCAGACTTTAGGACAGGCCAACAACGCAAAGTGGCCGAGCAGAGGTGATAGCCAAGTTCAGTACCCATGGGGATGGCCTCAACTCCAACCTTGGGTTCATGTCACACTACAGGTGACTCCACTGCACCACACAGATACACACACAAACTCCTACAGACCGACATTCCTACAAACACACACACTCCTACAGATCCATATACTCATGCAGACCCTCTCTCATATGTTCACACATATATTCCCACACGCACACGCACCCTCTCACAGACTTATTCCCCTTTACACTCACACTCACATGCCTTCACATACATCTACACATACACACTTTTTCACACACACTCATTCCCCACCCCCACCCCCCACACACACCCACATGCATGCACACACATATAAGTTTGTGGGGTGAATTTGTACTTGCAAAATTACTTTTTATTTTGCTCAGAAACTGCATGAATCCATGTAAAATTCTGTAAATCTGTTTTTTAGATTAGAATCAGTCTGAACATTGTGGTACAGACAATCTCATACAGGACACCTCACACCTTAAATGCATTATCTGGACCAACATGACACCAATTGTTAATGTTCACTTGAGAATGTGACTTTATAAAAGCTCTGTGATTTACGTAAGAAAGAACTGAAACCAACATGTTCACTCGAAAAGGTGAGAGACTTAACAAACAATCCAAGTCTTTTTCAATATATAATTTCATTTACATCACACTGTAAACTTTTGCTATAAATCCTTTGTCTTACGATCTTATACTCCACAACTACCTGATGAAGGAGCAGCACTCCGAAAGCACTCCCTTAGGAGGCAGTGACCATAATAGGAACCCTCCAACCACAAGGGATGAACTCAGATTTCTCCAGCTTCCTCATTTCCCCTCCCCCCACCTTGTCTCAGTCCCAACCCTGAACTCAGCACCACCTTCCTAACCTGCAATCTTCTTCCTGACCTCTCCGCCCGCACGCCCACTCCGGCCTATCACCCTCACCTTAACCTCCTTCCATCTATCGCATTTCCAACGCCCCTCCCCAAAGTCCCTCCTCCCTACCTTTTATCTTAGCCTGCTGGGCACACTTTCCTCATTCCTGAAGAAGGGCTTATGCCCGAAATGTCGATTCTCCTGCCACTTGGATGCTGCCTGACCTGCTGCACTTTTCCAGCAACACATTTTCAGCAGTGACCATAATATGTTTGAATTTACTCTGCAATTTGAGAAGGAGAAGATGGAATCAGGTGTAACAGTATTACAACTACAGAGGCATGAGAGAGGAAGTGATCTGAATTGACAAGGAGAGGAGCCTAGCAAAGAAGATAGTGGAACAGCAATAGCAGTAGCTTCTGGGAGTAATTTGAGAGACACAGCAAAAATTCATCCTGAGGAAAAAGAAGCATACTAAAGGTAGGGTGAAGCATCCATGGCGGACCAGGGAAGTCAGGGACAGTATAAAAGCAAAAGGAATGCCATATAATGTGGCAAAGGGCACTGGGAAGTCAAAAGGCTAGGATGGCTACAAAGACCAACAGAGGATAACTAAAAAATAAATAGGGAGGGAGAAGATTAAGTGTTAGGATAAACTAGCCGGTAATATTAGGAAAGATTGCAAGAGTTTGTTTAGATATATAAAGGGTAAAAAGGCAAAAGAGAGGCAAAAGTGGGCCTTGGGTCATTGGAAAATGATATTTGAGAAGCAATAATGGGGAACAAATAAATGACTGAGGAACTGGATAAGTCTTCACATGAGTAATACCCCAAAATTTCAAGAGTTGGGAAGCAGAGGTAAGTACAGTGGCCATCATCAAGGAAAAGGAGCTAGAAAATCTGAAAGCACTCAAAATCGATAAATCACTTGAAACAGTTGGCTACACCCTAGAGGTCTGAAGGAGATAGCTGAAAACATAGTGACCTTTCAGGTGTCAAGGAGGGTCCCAGAGGACTGGAAAATTGCTAACATAACCCCCCCCCCCCGACACACACACACACACACACACACACACCTTTTACAAATGGAGCAAGGCAAAATACAGGAAATTATAAACTGATTAATCTGACCTCAGTGGTTGATAAGATATTGAAGTCCATTGTGATGGATGAGATTTCTGAATACTTGGAAGTACATGGAAAAATAGGGCAAAGTCAACATGGTTTCATCAAAGGGAGGTCATGCCTGACAAATTTGGTAGAATTATTTGAGGAGGTAATGAGGAGGTTGGATCAAGTACAGCCAATGGATATTATCTATCTGGATTTCCAGAAGGCCTGTGATAAGGATCTGCATGGGAGGCTGCTGAGTAAAATAAGGGCCCCTGGTATTAGAGGCCAGGTACTAGCATGAATAGAAGATTGGCTGTTTGACAGAAAGCAAAGAATGGGGTTAAAAGCGTCCTTCTCAGGATAGAAGCCGGTGACTAGTGGTGTTCCACAATGGTCAGTATTGGGACCACAACTTTTTACTTTATAGTTGAAGGAACTGAAGGCATTTTGGCTACGTTCGCAGAATGTACAAGGACAGATGGAGGTAGTACAAAGGCAAGTTGTATTGAGGAGTGGGGAGGTTGCAGAAAGATTTAGACAGGTTAGGAGAGTGGGTAAAGAAGTGGCAGGTGAACTACAATGTGGGAAAGTGTGACATCATGCATTTTGGTAGGACAAATAGAGCCATGGACTATTTTTTAAATTGGGAGAAAATCCAGAAATCTGAAGTGCAAAGGAACTTGAGAGTCATACTCCAAGTTTCTCTTAAGGTAAACTTGCAGGTTGAGTCATTAGTTGTGAAGGCAAATGCAATGTTGTCATTCATCTGGAAAGGACTAGAAGATAAAAGCAGGGATGTAGTTCCAAGGCTTTATAAGGCTCTGGTCAGACCATATTTAAAGTACTGTGAGCAACTTTGGGCCCCATACCTCAGGAAAAATGTATTGGCCCTGGAGCATTTCCAGATGAATTTCACGAGAATGATCTCAGGAATGAAAGGCTTAACATATGAGGAACATTTGAGCAGTTTAGAAGGATGACAGAGGATCTGATAAAAACTTTCAGAATACTGAATAGCCTGGACAGAGTGGACAATAGGAAGATGGTTCCATTGGCAGGAGAGATGAGGACCAGAGAGCATAGCCTCAGAGTAAAGGGAAGACCTTTTAGAATGGAGATAAGGAGAAACTTCTTTAGCCAGAAAGTGGTGAATCTATGGAATTCGTTGCCATAGAAGACTATGGAGGCCAGATCATTAAGTATATTTAAAACAGAGGTAGATAAAATCTCGATTGCCAAAGGGACCAAAGGTTATAAGGAGAAAGTGGGAAAATGGGGTTGAAAACCTATCAGCTATGATTGAATGGTGGAGCAGACTCGATGGGATGAATAGCCTAAATTTTGCTCCTATGTCTTATGGACTTATGGAATGGGAAGCAAAGTATATATTGATGTGGTGGAAAAGAAACAAAAGAAATAAGATCCACAGAGTCATTACAGCACAGGAAGAGGCCATTTAATACATTAAAACCTTGTCAGTTTTCTGTCGAATACTCCACTCAGTCCCATTTTCCCACTCTATAACTGTAGCTATTACCCATTAATTCATTTTGAAATTATTGCTTGTCTCTAATCACTCACATGAGGCAAGTTCCAGATCATTGCCACTTGCTGTGCAAAAGAATTCTTTCTCACATAATTACTGCATCTCTTACCTAGAACCCTAAATCTGTGTCCCCTTGTCCTTGTACTATCAGCTAATAGAAAGAGCTTTTCCTTGTTATTCTAAACCTGTCAAAATCTTATATACCCTGATCAATTTTTCCCTTGCTTTGAGGAAAACAAATCCAGATGAACATTGGAATCAAAATCTCAATAGTCAGAGAGTCACAGAATGTTTTCAGCATGAAAAAAGCCCTTTCAGCCTACCTTGTCAATGCCAGTTAGAAAATATTCATAAACATCCATGTATTCTAATTCTATTTTCCAGCACTTGGCCTGTGGCCTTGTATGCTTTAGTATTTCAAGTGTTCATGTAAACAGTTCTTAAATATCTTGAGGTTTCCCTTCATCACCATATTTTTATGCAGTGAGTTCCAGATACTCACAACACTCTGGATGGAAAAAAAATCTTCAAATCCCCTCTAAATCTCCTGCTTCTTACCTTAAAATTGGGCCTCCAGTTATCAACCCTCCTACTTTGGACACCCAATCAGATCTACCATATTTCGCTGTTTTAGGGAAATCAACCCCAGCCTATCCTGTTCAGTATTCCTCATTGCGATCCACACCTCCTCCAATTTCCATGTCATCTGCAAATTTACTAATCAGGGCACCTACATTTTCATCCAAGTCATTTATTTATGTATCACAAACCACAGCGGCCCTTTTTACCAGTTACCATTTGCACTGATTACATACAAAATGCTTTTCAATTCTCTTTAATCCTACTTGCAAGATAATTTCATGGCCCCTTCCAGCCTTCCAACTTCTTGGTTAAGTTTTTTCCTGCTTCTTTTATACTCCTTAAGGGTCTTGTTTCATTTCTGTTTCCTAAACCTTACATATGCACCTATTTTCTTTTGACTAACCTTTCAATATCTCTGATAATCCAACATAGAACATTACAGCACAGTATGGCCCTTTAGTCCTCGATGTTGCACTGACCTGTGAAACCAATTTGAAGCCTATCTATCCTACACTATTCCATTTTTATCCATGTGTTTATCCAATGACCGTTTAAATGCCCTTAAAGTTGACAAGTCCACTACTATTGCAGGCAGTGTGTTGAACGCCCCTACTACTGTGAGAAAAGAAACTAGCTCAGACATCTATCTTATATCTATTCCTGAAGAAGGGTTTTTGTCCAAAACATCAATTTTCCTGCTCCTTGGATGCTGCCTGACCTACTGTGCTTTTCCAGCACCACACACTCGACTCGAATCTCCAGGCCTCACTTTCACCTATATCTATCATCCTTAGTTTATAAATATGCCCCTCATTTTAGCCATCACCATCCGAGCAAAAAGACTCTCACTGTCTACCCTATCTAACGCTCTGATTATCTTATATGTCTCTATTAAGTCACCTCTCTAACAAAAACAACCTCAAGTCCATCAGCCTTTCCTCATAAGACCTTCCCTCCATACCAGGTAACATGTTGGTAAATCTCCTCTGCACCCTTTAAAAAGTTTCCACATCCTGCCTATAAAGTGGTGACCAGAACTGTACCCAATATTCCAAGTGTGGCCACACCAGAATTTTGTACAGTTGCAGCATGGCCTCATGGCTCCGAAACTCAATCCCTCTACCAATTAAAAGTGAACACACTGTATGCCTTCTTAACAACCCTATCAACCTGGGTGGCAACTTTCGGGGACCAATATACATGAACACCAAGTTCTGCCTGCTCATCTTCATTACCAAGAATCTTACCATTAGCCCAATACTCTTTATTCCATTGCTCCTTCCAAATTGAATCACTTCATACTTTTCCACATTAAACTCAATTTTCCACCTCTCAGCCCAGCTCTGCAACTTATCTATGTCCCTGTGTAACCTGCAACATCCTTTAGTGTTATCCACAACTCTACCTACCTTAACGTCATCTGCAAATTTACTAATCCATTCTTCTAGCCCTGATCTAGGTCATTTATAAAAATGACAGACAGCAATGGCCCCAAAACAAATCTTCGCAGTACACCACTAGTAATTAAACTCCAGGATAAACATTTCCCATCAACCATCACCCTTTGTCTTCTTTCAGCTAGCTAATTTCTGATCCAAGCTGCTAAATCACCCTCAATCCCTCTATTTTGTGCAATACCTTACTGTGGGGAACCTTATCAAATGCCTTACTGAAATCCACATATACACTACGTCAACCGCTTTACCCTCATCTGCCTGTTTGGTCACCATCCCATAGAACTCAATAAGGTTTATGAGGCATGACCTACCCTTCACAAAGCCGCGTTGACTATCCCTAATCAACTTATTCCTCTCTAGTTGTTTATAAATCCTATGTCTTATAACCTTTTCCAACACTTTACCCACAACCAAAGTAAGGCTCACTGGTCTATAATTACCAGGGTTGCCTCTACACCTCTTCTTGAACAAGGAGACAATATTTGCTATCCTGCAGTCTTTTGGCACTATTCCTGTAGACAATTATGGCATAAAGGTCAAAGTCAAAGGCTCAACAATTCCCTCCCTGGTTTCCCAGGAAATCCGTGGATAAATCCTGTCTGGCCCAAGGGACTTATCTATTTTCACACTTTCCAGAATTTCGAACACCTCCTCCTTGTGTACCTCAAACCCATCTCGTCTAGTAGCCTGTATCTCAGTATTGTCTTTTTCCGGTGTGAATACTGATGAAAAATATTAATTTAGCTCTTCCCATTTCCTGGGGCTCCACTCACAACTTCCCACTACTGTCCTTGATTGGCCATCATTTTTCTCTAGTCATTGTTTTATTCCTGATATACTTATGGACAATTTTAGGGGTTTCCTTGATCCTATGTGCCAACAACTTCTCATGTCCCCTCCTGGCTCTTCTTAGCTCTCTCTTTAGGTCTTTCCTAACTAACTTGTAACTCTCAAGCTCCCCAACTGAGCCTTCACGTCTCATCCTAACATAAGCTGCTTTTTCCTTTTGACAAGCGGTTCAACTTCTTTAGTAAACTGCAGCTCCGTCGCTCCACCACTTCCTCCCTGCCTGACAGGTGCATACTTATCAAGGACATGTAGTAGCTGTTCCTTAATTAAGCTCCACATTTCAATTGTGCCCATCCCCCTGCAGTTTCCATCCTCATCCTACGCATCCTAAATCTTGCCTAATCGCATCATAATTACCTTTCCCCCAGCAATAACTCTTGCCCTGCAGTATATACTTATCCCTTTCCATGGCTAAAGTAACATAACCAAATTGTGGTCGCTATCACCAAAGTGCTCACCTACCTCCAAATCTAACACTTGGCCAGGTTCATTACTCCCATCCTAATGATATTTTCTTCAACCACATACATTTCAATGGGAGGCTCTGGAACAATCATAAGCAGAACACCTGCCAGATTCCATCCCACCCCTGCCCAATTTTGCTCAGTAATGCTGGGACTAATTAGAAAGCATTTAGTTTAAACTGGTTTTAAAAGGATAGGATTCAGTTAGTCAAACAGTTGAACTCATTTTTCTCTGAGAACAATTATTTTTTCTGACCTTTTTGTCCTTTCTAAATTTTCTCTAATTTAAAAAAAATTGATTCTTGACCAAGCTTTAGATGCAAATTGTAAAAATATTAAAGATTAGTAAAAGCAGAGAGGTTTCTATTTTTCTGTAATTAAACAAAATACATTTGTCTGAGGAAAGTTTCATGTTGAGTCAAGGAACCAACGCACGTTATCACATTAATATCAAGTTGTTGAAGACCATAGAACATTGAACATAGAATAATATAGCACAGGAATGGGCTCTTCGGCCCACAATATTGTGCCGAATGTGATGCCAAATTTAACTTCTGCATACCTTTGGTCCATATCCCTACTTCATTGCATATTCATGTGGTTATCTGAAGATCTCTTAAATACCCCTATCACATCTGCCTCCACCACTACCCAGGCAGTGCGTTTGACTTCTAACACTTTCTGTGTAAAAAAAGCTTGCCGCTCACATCTCCTCTGAACTTTTGCCCCTCACTTTAAATGCATGCCCCCACGTATTAGACATTTTAACTCTGTAAAATGATTCTGCCTGTCAACCCTATCTATGCATCTCATAATTTTATGTTCTTCTATCAAGTCTCTCGTCAGCTTCTGCCACTCCAGAAAATACAACCTGAGTTTTTCTCGCCTTTCCTTACAGCTCGTACTCTCTAATCCAGATAGCATCCTGGAAAACTTCAGCACCCTCTCCAAAGTTTCCACATCCTTCCTGTAACGTGGCAACCGTAATTGAATGCAACACTCTAATCGTGGCCTAACCAAAGTCTTATAAAACTGCAAAATGACATCCTGACTTTTGTACTCAATTCCCTGAAAAATAAAGGCAAGCATGCCATATGCCTTCTTTACCACCCTATGCCCATTTTCAGGAAGCTATGGACTTGAACCCCAAGATCCCTCTGTACATTAATGCTGTTCAGAATCCTACCATTCCTTAACTCCCAAAATGCAGCACCTCACAATTACCCAGATTAAACTCCACTGTCATTCCTGCACCCATATCTGCAACTAATCCATATCCCACTGTATCCTTTGACAACCTTCTATACTATCCACAACTTTATCAGTCTTTGTATTCTCTGCAAACTTACTAACGCACATTGTCATCCAAGTCATTTATATACATCACAAACAGCAGAAGCTCCAGTATGGATCCCTGCGGAACACCACAAGGCACAGATTTCCAGTCTGAAAAGCACCCTTCTATCTCTACCCTCTGCCTTCTATCGGCAAGCCATGCGGCCAAGTCGCCATCCAAGTGGCCAAGATCCCATGCATCTTAATCTTCTGGATGAGCCTATCCATGAGCCTTGGATGAGCCTTGTCAAAAGCTTTACTAAAATCCATGTGGACAACATCCACTGCTCTACCCTCATCGATCACCTTTATCACCTCTTCAAAAAATTGAATCTAGTTCGTAAGACATGACATTCACTGCACAAGGCCATGCTGACTGTCCCTAATGAGGCCTTGCTTTTTCAATGTGTGTAAATCCTATCCCTAGGAGTTCTGTTAAAGTTTTCCAACTACCGATGTGAGACTCACTAATCAATATTTTCTTGGATTCTCCCTATTTTCCTTCTTAAATAGAAGAACAACTATATCTACTCACCAGTCCTCCAGGACCTTTCCTGTGGCTAATGAGGATACAAAGGTCTCCGTCAAGGTCGGATCAAACTCCTGTCTTGCCTCTCAATAACCTGGGGTAGATACCTTCAGACCCTGGGGCTCTATCTACCTTAATGCTCTTCAAGAGACCCAACACTACTCCTTTCTTGATCTCAAAATGTTGTAGCATAGTAGTATACTTCACACAAATCCCACTATCCTCCAGATTCTTCTCCTGGGTGAATACTGATGTGAAGTATTCATTTAGGATGTCAACCACATCCTCTACCTGCAAGCACAAGTTCCTTCCTTTATCCTTGAGTGGTCCTACCTTCTCCCTCATTTTTGATGTATGTGTAGAATGCCTTAGGATTCTCTTTAACCCTATTTGCCAAGGTCATTTCATGGCCCTTTCTTCCTCTCCTAATTCCCTGCTTGAGTTCTTTCCTGTTTGCTTTATATTCTTTACGAGTCCTGTCTGATTTTAGCTTATTAAACTTTAATATGCTTCTTTGACGAAATTCACAACCTTATTATCCAAGGGTCCCTTACCTTGCCATTTTGTCCTTCCTTCTGACTGGAACAAGCTATAGATTGTTAGGAAATGTCATTTTCCACACCAAAAGGAAGTTAATATCCCAAATTTTACAATATACCATTACTTTTGTTATTTCTTTTACTTTTCCTGTTCTTTTTGGTCCTTATGATATTAGACTAACCCCTAAACTGAGATTTGGAATGTTACTGCCTATTCAGAAGAACATTTGATCTTAAACTCTTCCAGCAAATAAACCATTCAAGAGTTTTCCCAAATAATTCATTTCATTCAATTACAACTACAGATTATTTATATATATTTTCCTTATGGCAATATTGCATTATTACTTTAAAACAAATGCTCAGCTTTTTATAGCCAAGTTTATGCAATATTGACAAGAATAGAGCAAAGAAAATTACAGCACAAGAACAGGTCTTTCGGCCCTCAAAGCCTCGATCTAAACCTGTTGCCTATTTTCTAAGGATCTATATCCCTCTGCTCCCTACCCATTCATGTATCTGTCTAGATACATCTTAAATGACACTTTCGTGCCTGCCTTCACCACCTCCACTGGCAATGTGTTCCAGACACCCGCCACCCTCTGGGTAAAGAACTTTCCACGCATATCTCTGCTAAACTTTTCCTCTCTCACCTTGAACTCGTTACCCCTAATAATTGAGTCTAACAGTCTACGGAAAAAACTTCTTGATTAGTCTGGGTGTCTTAGAGAATAACTACTAATTTATATACATTTCTAAAATTGTGTGTTTATATTAGAAGTACTGAAGTCATTGCTGATCATTTTGAAATTATATTTATGAAACACTGAAATTATTGTTAAGTTTCAGTTGTCCAGCAGAAATTAGCTACACATGTTGTGCCCAAAACATGGCATTGTTTTTTGTCACATGAGAAACATCTTACAAACAATAAAAATAAATTTGCTGCACGTGTATATTTAGCTAAGTAGTTGGTACCATTAGTGCAAACCTTTGCAGTATTTTTTTTAACCAAGGTTTAGTACATTTGCATGGATTTATTAATATCTTAGCACAACTTTTAGGTAGGGGTCTGAATTAATCATCACTGAATACTTCAATTAACATGTCTTATTTTTGCAGTTAATGTCTTTAATCTCCCTTCCCCTCAAGGGAAGGAGAAAGTGTAACCACTTTCTCTGAGCAGTGAGACATGGGATGCAGGGTGAGGGGAACCAATGTCTGTTGTGCAGGAGAAAAGGGGAAAGTATGCAGGCAGTCTATATGTGGGCAATGGGAGAAGCACTTTCTGTGGGAATGGTCTGTGGTTTGGAGTAGGAAGTTGGTTTGGTGATGTTATGGATTAGACCAGACCCTCTTAAAATTTATGAAGAAGATAGCCTAGACCGTAATCTTTTCTTATTTCAAAAGGAAATACGAAGTATTGTGTTCTAGATGCAATTTGATTGGTCAAATTACTCAACATTAAGCAAAACACATTGTTCAAATTTTTATTGGAAAACTTAACAGGATAATAGATCACTTTACTACTAAATAGTAACTGTTTCAATATAGATTAGATTACTTACAGTGTGGAAACAGGCCCTTCGGCCCAACAAGTCCACCCCGACCCGCCAAAGCGCAACCCACCCATACCCCTACATTTACCCCTTCTTACCTAACACTACGGGCAATTTAGCATGGCCAATTCACCTGACCTGCACATCTTTTGGACTGTGGGAGGAAACCGGAGCACCCGGAGGAAACCCACGCAGACACGGGGAGAACGTGCAAACTCCACACAGTCAATCACCTGAGTCGGGAATTGAACCCGGGTCTCTGGCGCTGTGAGGCAGCAGTGCTAACCACTGTGCCACCGTGCCGCCCATATAACAACATTCCATTAACATACTCTTGGTGAAAAGGCAAATTCAGAAAACAGATTTTATCAAGCAATTCAGCAGGCCAGAAACAGAACCCCCAACGTTTGGCTGTAATCGAGAGAGGGAGAAATACCTTCTACTTCGTCAAGACTCCAGCACCTTCTGCTGAATCTAAAAGCTAAAAAAATTAGAAACCCTTGTCTGTAAGTGCCAGCCACATCCATCCAGGTGTTCCAACCTTTTAAAAAAAAACCCAAGGCCTCACAGGCTGTTTATGTTACCACAGACTGTTTAGACCTCTCCTTTAGTCTCTCCTTTAAAAGAAACCAGGAGCAAGTACACCACAGCATAATCACACCTGCTCCCTTAACAAGAAACATCAATATACAAAGATGGTTTCATTTTTAAAAACCCTTACACCTACGCTATTAGTGTACTACAATACGTATACATTTCATTAACTCTAAGATTCTACTGCAGTCTACAGGTAGACTACTACAGTCTATTTCAGTCTGTGTATTCTCACTACCGAACACCTTCATTTTTCTTCATCGGAGTCACAACAGCACATCAATCATTATATTCTCTCTTCCTGCCACGGGTATAATTTTCAAATTGAATGGTTGCAATACTAAGCTTCACCTAAACAGTCTGGAATTTTTGTCCTTAAAATTCTCTAAAATCCTTAAGGGGTTATGATCAGTATATACAATTGTCTCAGACACATTACTGCTGATATAAATGTTGTAATGCCAACACCAAGCTCAAAGTTTCCTTCTTAATCATGGAATATTTCTGTTGATGATCATTCAATTTTCTAGAAAAGTCTTTCTATCTTCTTGTCATCCTCTTGTAAGAGTTAAATACCAACATCCCCATGACTAGCCACCTTGAATGGCTTTGCATTACTAGGTGTGGCTAATACTGGGGTTGTGGGTTAAAACAGCTTTCAACTGTCAAATGCCTCTGACAGTCCTCTGTCCACTGAAATTTTCTGCACTTCTTCAATACGTCAGTTAGTGGAACAGTCACACTGCTAAAATTCAGTACAAACGTCTAACAAAAAAACAGAGTGGTGCTGGAAAAGCACAACAGGTCAGGCGGCATTTCAGGAGCAGGAAAATCGACGTATCGGGCAAAAGCCCTTCATCAGGAATAGAGCAGGAAGCCTCCAGGGTGGAGAGATAAATGGGATGGTGGTGGGGCTGGGGAGAAGTTAGCAAAGAATACAATAGATGAATGGGGGTGGGGATGGAGGTGATAGGTCAGAGGGGAGGGTGGAGCGGATAGGTGGGAAGGGCGATTGGCAGGTAGGACAGGTCATGAGGACAGCGCTGAGCTGGAAGGTTGGAACTGGGGTAAGGTGGGGGGAGGGGAGATGAGGAAACTAGTGAAGTCCACATTGATGCCCTGGGGTTGAAGTGTTCTGAGGCGGAAGATGAGGCGTTTTTCCTCCAGGAGTCAGGTGGTGAGGGAGCGACGGTGGAGGAGGCCCAGCTCCTGCATGTCCTCAGCACAGTGGGAGGGGGAATTGAAATGTTGGACCACAGGGCGGTGCGGTTAATTGATGCGGGTGTCCCGGAGATGTTCCCTCCCCTCGTAGTCCGGGAACCCCGCACCGCCCAATTCTACCTCCTTCCCAAGATCCACAAGCCTGACCACCCTGGCCGACCTATTGTCTCAGCCTGCTCCTGCCCCACCGAATTCACCTTCACCTACCTCAATACTGTCCTATTCCCCCCTAGTCCAGAAACTCCCCACATACGTTCAAGACACCACCCACATCCTCCACATCCTCCAAGACTTCCGTTTCCCCGGCCCCCAACGCCTCATCTTCACCATGGACACCTCCATCCACCATGAACAGGGCCTCCAAGCCCTCCGTTTCTTCCTTTCCTGACGTCCCCAACAGTACCCTTCCACTGATACTCTCATTCGTTTGGCTGAACTGGTTCTCACCCTTAACAATTTTTCCTTCGAATCCTCCCACTTCCTCCAGACCAAAGTGGTAGCCATGGGCACCCGTATGGGCCCCAGCTATGCCTGTCTGTTTGTCGGCTACGTAGAGCAGTCCATCTTCCATTGTTACACCGGCGCCACTCCCCACCTCTTCCTCTGCTACATGGATGACTGCATCAGCGGCACCGTGTGCTCCCGTGAGGAGGTTGAGCAGTTCATAACTTCACCAACACATTCCACCCCGACCTTAAATTCATCTGGACCATCTCTGACACCTCCCTTCCCTTCCTGGACCTCTCCATCTCCATTAATGATGACTGACTTGACACTGACATTTTTTACAAACCCACCGACTCCCACAGCTACCTGGACTATATCTCTTCCCACCCTACCTCCTGCAAAAATGCCATCCCGTATTCCCAATTCCTCTGTCTCCACCATATTTGCTCCCAGGAGGACCAGTTCCACCACAGAACACACTAGATGGCCTCCTTCTTTAGAGATTGCAATTTCCCTTCTCACGTGGTTGAAGTTGCCCTCCAATGCATCTCATTCACATCCCACACCTCCGCCCTCAAACTCCACCCCTCCAACCGTAACAAGGACAGAACACCCCGGTCCTCACTTTCCACCCTACCAACCTTTGCATTAACCGCATCATCCGACGACATTTCCGCCACCTCCAAACGGACCCCACCACCAGAGATATATTTCCCTCCCACCCCTTTCCACTTTCCGCAAAGAATGTTCCCTCTGTGACTACCTGGTCAGGTCCACGCCCCCCAACAAGCCACCCTCCCATCCTGGCACCCTTCCCTGCCACCGCAGGAATTGTAAAACCTGCACCCACACCTCCTCCCTCACCACCATCCAAAGCCCCAAAGGAGCCTTCCACATCCATCAACGTTTCACCTGCACATCCACCAATGTCATTTATTGTATCCGCTGCTCCCGATGCAGTCTCCTCTACATTGGGGAGACTGGACACCTCCTCACAGAACACTTCAGAGAACATCTCTGGGACACCCGCACCAATCAACCCCACCGCTCTGTGGCCCAACATTTCAACTCCCCCTCCCATTCTGCTGAAGACATGCAGGTCATGGGCATCCTCCACCATCACTCACTCACCACCCGATGCCTGGAGGAAGAACGCCTCATCTTCCACCTCGGAACACTTCAGCCCCAGGGCATCAATATGGATTTCACTAATTTCCTCATTTCCCCTCCCTCCACCTTACCCCAGTTCCAACCTTCCCGCTCAGCACTGTCCTCATGACCTGTCCTACCTGCCTATCTCCCTTCCCACCTATCGGCTCCACCCTCCCCTCTGACCTATCACCTCCATCCCCACCCCCATGCACCTATTGTATTCTTTGCTAACTTCTCCCCAGCCCCACCAACCCCCGCCCCCGCCTCCATTTAGAGGCTTCCTGCCTCTATTCCTGATGAAGGGCTTTTGCCCGAAACGTCGATTTTCCTGCTCCTCGGATGCTGCCTGACCTGCTGTGCTTTTCCAGCACCACTCTGATCTAAACTCTGGTTTCCAGCATCTGTAGTCCTCACTTTTGTCTAACAAAAAACACTCAATTCCAGGAATCATTGTGCTGCCCTCTGTGTCAATGGTACTCCCCAATAACTTTTGTTTTCAACATCCTGGAGGGCTATCTTTCCATGTCCAATAGCATGGCCCAGGAGCATAACTTTGAGATGTTAAAGGGTCCATTTGTTCCACTTACATGAAGAAATTGGGTGGGAGGGGTGTTTTCTATCTTGCAGGCAGCATGTGACTATCTAATCTCACACTGTTTTAAGGAATAATCTAATCACACATAATTTGTGGAAATAAACTAATCACTTTACATTGTTTTTGGGTGGCATATGATTATGGGGGAGTGGCGGGGGTTGTGTCTTGCATGCATGACTGACTGTGATCTGTGATGCAAAACCCTGTATAAAGGAAGGACGGTTCCATTGTTCAGAGACCCTCGCTTGACACACTCTGCAAGCATCGTGAAGTTTGTTAAGTGATCCTCCAAAAGCTTATACTTGCTGAAATAAATCATGACTGTTCACAGAAGTTGGTGTATTGCAGTTGCATCAGGCATATAAGAATCTCGAGAAGGGAACCTAACAACTTGAGCTTTTGTGAACTTACTCTTAGCTAGGTTTATCCCAACCATGCTTCCAAAAGTTGATTGAACAATTCCAATAGATGCTGCAAATGTTCCTTCCATGTGTTGCTAAAAATCACCAGATTGTTGATGTATACTACAGAATTGGGTAATCCAGAAAGGACCTTGTTGGTTAGTCTTTGAAATGTGGTAAGCAAACTTTGCATAATAAGCAGCACAACTTAAAAATTGTACTATACATTTGGTGTTATGAATGCATAAATTGTCATCACTCTTTCAGGTAAAAGTATCTGCTAGTATCCTCTGAGTATGATGTTTTGGCATTCATTAACAGAGGGATTGAATTTAAGAGTCGTGAGGTTTTGCTGCGATTCTACAAGTCCCTTGGAATATTGTGTCCAGTTCTGGTTGCCCTACTATAGGAAAGATACAGAGACTTTGGAGAGGGTGCAAAGAAGGTTTACCAGGATGCTGCCTGGACTGGAGGGCTTGTCTTATGAAGAAAGGTTGAATAAGCTTGGAATTTTAGCACTTAATGGTAACATCCTCGGGAGTGTTGCTGAACAAAGAGACTTTGGAGTGCAGGTATATAGGATAGTGAAGAAGGCGTTTGGTATGCTTTCCTTTGTTGGTCAGAGTATTGAGTACAGGAGTTGGGAAGTCATGTAGTGGCTGTATAGGACATTGGTTAGGCCACTGTTGGAATATTGCGTGCAATTCTGGTCTTCTTCCTATCAGAAAGACGTTGTGAAACTTGAAAGGGTTCAAAAAAGATTTACGAGGATATTGCCAGGTTTGGAGGATTTGAACTATAGGGAGAGGTTGAATAGCCTAGGGCTGTTTTCCCTGGAGCGTCAGAGACTGAGGGGTGACCTTATAGAGGTTTACAAAATTATGAGGGGCATGGATACAAAGTATTTTCCCTGGGGTCTGGGAGTCCAGAACTAGAGGGCATTAGAGGGATTTAGGGTGAGAGCGGAAAGATATAAATGAGACCTAAGGTGCAACTTTTTCACTCAGAGGGTGGTACGTGTATAGAATGAGCTGCCAGAGGAAGTGGTGGACGCTAGTACAATTGCAACATTTAAAGGCATCTGAATGGTACATGAATAGGAATGGTTTGGAGGGATACGGGGCGGGTGCTGGCAGGTGAGACTAGATTGGGTTGGGATATCTGGTCAGCATGGACAAATTGGACCAAAGGGTCTGTTTCCGTGCTGTATATTTCTATGACTCCATGGCTCTATGTGTAATTAGATTAATACTTCCCAGCATATTTCCACATGTTTCCCTATTTGATTGTAGTAACTATATCAAGTCTTTTCAATTATCCTCTGGAAGTTAACTCAATAAGTTATCCCAATGTTTGAGATCTTCCTCATTGTCCAATTTAATTTGAGGAATGTCCAATTCAGAATCACCTGAATTTAGTTCTACACTCTGTGTTGTAACCAGTAACACAGTCTTCTTTTGCTTTCCTGCCCTACCCAAATACATTTTGAGTTTATTGACAAGACACACTCTGTGAGATTTTTTTTCTACCTGTTTTTCTTATCAAATAATTCACATCACTCAATTTATTTTTGATTAAACCTTGCTGTCAAAGGTTGGAAGTAACACTAACATCTCTTAACACCTCAGAATTGCCTATTCATGGTGTAGAGAGTAAAGAGATGAACACTGCTTTGTCACAACAGCTGAATGACTTAGTGTCATGGTCTTGAACAGTTTTATCTTTGGTCTGAAAAGATCTAAGAAATCTGTGCAAAAGAAGAGGGTTAGTGAAGGGCCAACAGCCCAAGTGCCCAAAATTCTGACCAATCATGGTGCAAACTCATGGACCGGTATATCTCTCATGCTGTTATTACTACCAAGACAAGTGGTCTTTGATTGAATGAAGAGTGAAGGAGAGCAGACCAGGAGCAGCATAATGGAACTCACAGTGAAAAATGCCATGTCAACTCAATGAAACTATAGCATAGAACAAACTCAATTCCAAAGTGTAGGAGAAGCATGTAAAAGATAAAACTAAATGATCACACAAATAATAGATTGAATGAAATTTCTGCCCGTATTATCACAAACACTCATGAATAATGTTGGACAATTGACCAACTTTCTCAAGAATAATGTTGCTCATATATCCCCATTTTCAATAATGGGGAATCCCAGTCCATCATTGAGAACGAGAAGGCGTTTATAACCACCTCCAGCCAGAAGTGCCTCAGCCTCCTTGAGGTCTCCAGCATCACAGATGTTAGTCTTCAATTTATTTACTCAACATGAGATGAAGAAATACCTGAAAGGACTAGATACTGCAAAGACTTGTAACCCTTACAACATTCCAACAGTAGTAGACTCAAGGATAAGCTATGTCCCAATCCAAGCTATTCCAGAACAGCTAAAATACCAGCATCTACCTGGCAATGTGGAAAACTGTGCAGGTATGTCTTCTCCGCAAAAAGCAAGACAAATCCAACCCGGCTAATTATTGGCCCATCAGTCTGTCTTATCATCAGTAAAGTGGTGGAAGGTTTTGACAACATCAATTGGGGCAACATGAATTCAACTGGGACAACACTACTATTATAGGACAAGCCAAACAGAGAACAGCCAGGGAATTCCTAGAGGCATGGCACTCATCCACAGATTCAATCAATAAGCACATCGACCTGGACCCAACATACCGACCACTGCAACGGACAGCTGGAACTGACAACCGGAAGCGGCAGATTCAAACCATTACAAATGCCGGAGGAAAGATCACAGAAGCGCTTCACAGGAGGCTCCCAAGCACTGAGGATGTCACCTAGACAGGGGACGAAACATCCGCAACACAAATTCCCAGCTCGGCGAACAGAACCACAACAACGAGCACCTAAGCTACAAATCTTCTTACAAACTTTGAACACCAATTGGTATTTGCATAGCAGTAATTTATTCATTGATGGTCAGTTTATGTTTTAACAAGGTCACTTTCCTCTTGACCTCATTAAAGCATGAACAAAAGAGTTGAAGCAACATTAATTTCCTTTAATATTTTATTGTATGGGTATCAAGGAAGGGAGCAAAAATTTAAGTCATTAGAAATTGGGGGATAACTCCGAACTTCATATAAAGGGATGGTTCTGATTGTTGCAGTTCAATCATCTCAGTCTGAGGAATGGCTTAATGTGATGTATTCAGGAGGGGGAGACGTTATCTGGATTTTTTGTGCCAGACACAGTTACACCTTTTAAGATACGGTGTTCTAATGTGGTCAGTGGTCAGAGAGTAGGACTGCAAGAGTTTCTTTACATATATAATGGGCCACTGAAAAATGATGCTGGAGAAGTAGTAATGGGGAACAACGAAATGGCTGAGGAACTGAATAAGTACTTTGCATCAGTCTTCAGGATGATGACCTGGATGAAGGAACTGAGGGCATTCTGGCTAAGTTTGCAGATGATACAATAGACAATAGACAATAGACAAAAGGTGCAGGAGTAGGTCATTCTGCCCTTCGAGCCAGCACCACCATTCATTATGATAATGGCTGATCATCTTCAATCAGTATCCTGTTCTTACCTTATCCCCATAACCCTTGGTTCCACTATCCTTAAGAGCTCTATCCAACTCTTTCTAGAAAGTATCCAAAGACTTGGCCTCCACAGCCTTCTGGGGCAGAGCATTCCATATACCCACCACTCTCTGGGTGAAGAAGTTTCTCCTCAACTCTGTTTTAAGTAGCATACCCTTTATTTTTAAACTGTGTCCTCTGGTTCGGGACTCACCCATCAGCGGAAACATGCTTCCTGCCTCCAGAGTGTCCAATCCTTTAATAATCTTTTACGTCTCAATCAGATCCCCTCTCAGTCTTCTAAACTCAAGCGTATACAAGCCCAGTCGCACCAATCTTTCAGCGTAAGATAATCCTGCCATTCCGGGAATTGACCTCGTGAACCTATGCTGCACTCCCTCAATAGCCAGAATGACTTTCCTCAAATTTGGAGACCAAAACTGCACACAATATTCCAGGTGTGGTCTCACCAGGGCCCT
>NC_057711.1:92365685-92370511 GCF_004010195.1 Chiloscyllium plagiosum
GTGTCGTAATTTCGTCCTTTATAATTGACTCCAGCATCTTTCCCACCACTGAGGTCAGACTAACTGGTCTATAATTCCATGCTTTCTCTCTCCCTCCTTTCTTAAAAAGTGGGACAACATTAGCCACCCTCCAATCCGCAGGAACTGATCCTGAATCTATAGAACATTGGAAAATGATCACAAATGCATCCACGATTTCTAGAGCCACCTCCTTCAGTACCCTGGGATATAGACCATCCGGTCCCGGGGACTTATCAGCCTCCAGACCTAACAGTCTCTCCAACACCATTTCCTGCCTAATATAAATTCCCTTCAGTTCAGGTCCTTCAGCCACTATCACATCTGGGAGATTGTTGGTGTCTTCCCCAGTGAAGACAGATCTAAAGAACCAATTCAACTCTTCTGCCATTTCTTTGTTCCCCACAATAAATTCACCCGGTTCTGTCTTCAAAGGCTCAATTTTAGTCTTAACCATTTTTTTTCTTTTCACATACCTAAAAAAGCGTTTACTATCCTCCTTTATACTTTTGGCCAATTTACCTTCGTACCTTATTTTTTCTTTGCGTATTTCCTTTTTAGTTATCCTCTGTTGTTCTTTAAAAGCTTCCCAATCCTCCGATTTCCCACTCATCTTTGCCATGTTTACTTTTTCCCTTTTGTCTTTATATGGCCCTTAACTTCCCATGTCAGCCACGGCCACCCCTGCCTCCCCTTAGGATCTTTCATCCTTTTTGGAATGAACTGATCCTGTATCTTCTGTATTATACCCAGAAATACCTGCCACTGTTGTTCCACTGCCATCCCTGCTGGTGTATCACACCATTGAACTTTGGTCAGCTCCTCCCTCATAGCTCCATAGTTCCCCTTATTCAACTGAAATACTGTCATTTCCGATTCTACCCACTCCCTTTCAAACTGCAGATTAAAGCTTATTGTATTGTGGCCACTACAATAATACAACAATAGGTGGAGGGGCAGGTAGTTTTGAGGAGATGGGGAGGCTGCAGAAAGATTTAGACAGGTTAGGACAGTGGACAAAGAAGTGGCAGATGGAGTATGACATGGGAAAATGGGAGGTCATGCACTTTGGTAGGAGGAATAGAGGCAATGCCTATTTCTTAAGTGGGAGGTAACTCAGAAATCTGAAGTGCAAAGTGACTTGGGAGTCCAGGTTTCTCTTAAGGTAAATTTGCTAGTTGTGTCAGTAGTTAGGAAGGCAAAGGCAATGATGGACTTGAGCTGGTGGCTCATTGGTTAGCACTGCTGCTTCACAGTGCCAGGGACCCAGATTTGATTCCAGCCTCGGGCAAAAGTTTGCACCTTTTCCCCGTGTCTGCGTGGGTTTCCTTTGTGTGGTCCAGTTTCCTCTCACAGTCCAAAGATGTGCAGGTCAGGGGAATTGCCCATAGTGTTCAAGGATGTGTAGGTTTGGTGCATTAGGTACCGGAATGGGTCTGAATGGGTTACTCTTCGGAGGGTCGTTGTGGAATTGTTGGGCCAAAGGTCTGTTTCCACACTGTTGGGATTCTATGGTTCTATGATAAAAGCAAGGATGTACTTCTGAGGGTTTATAAGGCTCTGATCAGACTACATTTGGAGTATTGTGTGCAGTTTTGGGCCCCATATCTCAGGAAAGATGTATTGGCTCTGGAGCGTGTTCAGAGGTGGTTCATGAGAATAGTCCCAGGAATGAAAAGCTTAACATATGAGGCATGTTTGAGGTCTCTGTGTTGGAGTTTAGAAGGATGAGGGGATCTAATTGAAACATACAGAATACCGACTGGCCTGGACAGAGTAGATGTTGGGAAGATATTCCAATGGTAGGAGAGACGAGGAACTGAGGACACAGCCTTAGAGTAAAGGAAAGACCTTTTTAGAACAGATAAGGAGAAACTTCTTCAGCCAGAGAGTGGTGAATCTATGGAATACATTGCTGCAGAAGGCTGTGGAGACCAGGTCATTGAGTATATTTAAGACTGAGATAGATAGGTTCTTGAGTATCAGAGCAGACTCAATGGGCTGAATGGCCTAATTTCTGCTCCTATGTCTTTTGGTCTTATGTTCTTATGACTTCATATGGAAAGTGCCCCTGGTTATCAGTGAATATGATAAAATTAAATTTAATATGCAGTTTAAGGGAGAGAAGTGTGGATCCAACACTTTAAAATAGGGCAGTTATGAGAGCATGAAAGCAGAGCTAATGATAGTTAACTGGCAATTTTGGTTAAGGAATTGGTCAACAGAAATGCAATGGTAAACGTGTAAGGAAATATTCCAGAAAGCACTGAATAGTTACATTCCAATAATTAAGAGGAATTAAGCATTGGACCCTCTATCCATGGTTAACTAAAAAGAACAAAGATATTATCAAACTCAAGGAATAGACAAACAATTGTACAAAAATAGGTTGCAGGTTAAAAGATTGGACAGAATATAAAAAAGGCAATAAAGAATTCTTAAACAATTAGTAAGTGGGGGTGAATTAGTGGAGGAGAGAAAGCAAAAAATAGAAAAAAAAAGAAAGGTTTCTTCAGATATTTAACAAAGAAAGGAATGTCAGTTCCTGAGTGTAGCTAATTTGACGTACCAAATGCATTGTGGGTAGGCTCTCTTTAGCTAGAGACAAACATGGTTTCTGTTAACAAGTGGCCTGTAGGCATAGTTATCCCTTCTCCCACAGTCGGGATTGGTCTGATAGAAAATCAGTCTGGGAAATTAGTCATGGAGGATAGAGGAATGACAAACAAATTGATTAGATAATTCAAACTGGTCTTCACGAAAGAGAACACAAGCAAAATCACAAAACTAGCATTTAATCAGGAATTGAAAGTGAGGGAAAGGCTCAAGAAAATTACAATTACTCGGGAACTTGCACTGAACAAATTGTTCAAACTGAGAATTGACAAGTCTTAAAAGAAATAGTTAGTGAAGTATTTGATACATTGGTTTTAACTTTCCAGAACTCATTAGATTCAGAAAAGGTTCCTTTGTACAGAGAATGTAACTCTATTCAAAAAGGAAGTGATGCAGAAAGGAGGAAATTATAGGCTAGTTAGCTTAGCATCTGTCATAGGCAGACTGTTAGAAGCTATTATTAAACTCATTATATCAGGGCACTTAGATTTGTTCAAGAGAATTAGGAAAAGCCAACATGGTTTTGTCAAAGAGAAATCATGTTTAGTTAATTTATTGATGCTCTTTGAAGAAGTAACTTGTTTTGCCGACAAAGAGGAACCAATTTAGAGTTTCAAAAGGCATATGATAAGGTGCCACATCAAAGGTTATTGTGCAAATTAAAAGCTGATGGTGTTGGGGGCAATTTGTTAGTATGGATAATAGAATGCCAGGCTAAAAGGAAGGCAGAATAGGAATAAATGGGTCTTTTTCAGGCTGGCAGGATGTCATGAATGGTGTACCACTGAGAGAAGGTTCCTGCCTTAACTCTTTAGAATTTATATAAACAACTCAGATGAAGGACTTAAGATTAGATAGCTAAATTTCCTGATGATACGAAGGTTGGTCGGAAAATGAGTTGTGCGGAGGGCAAAAGGGGTATACAAAGAAATAGGGATCAGTTAAGTGAATGGGCAAAGATCTAGCAAGTGGACTACAATGTGGAATGATTGGATGTTCTTAGATTGGAATCAATCTAAACATCAATCATAGACAGAGAACACAGGGGGCTAACACCTTCAACATATTGTCTAGCTATCACCATTGTTAACAGCTAACCCGAGAATACAACGTTAAAAAAAAGGGTTTTGTGATTTACACATGAAAGAAGTGAAACTATCACTGTATTCTAACAGATAAAAGGCTTAACAGACAATCAATTCTTCAATGTATAATTTCAGTTACATCACACTGCAAATTTTTGCTATAAATTCTGTGTTACGATCGTGCCCTCCACAATCAGCTGATGAAGGAGCGTCGCTCCGAAAGCTAGTGTGCTTCCAATTAAACCTGTTGGACTATAACCTGGTGTTGTGTGATTTTTAACTTTGTACAATGTGGAAAAGTGTGAAACTGTCCATTTTGGCAAAATGAACAAAAAAATGACATAAATGGTAAGAGGTTGCAAAGCTCTGAGATGCAGAGATATTTGGGTGCCCAAGCGCGGGAATCACAGAGGTTTAAAATGCAGTTACAACAGATAATTAGGAAGGCTAGTAGAATGCTCTGTTTTATTGCATGGGGAGTTGAATGCAGAGTAGGGAGACCATGCTTCAGTTATTATAAAGTATTGGTGAGACTGCATCTGGAGTACTGTGTATAGTATAGGTGATCGATCTTGCAGAAGGATGTTAAATCATTGGAAGCAATTCAGAGAGGGTTTACTAGACTATTCAGAGTGAACATTTTGGGTCCAGTAATCCTTCTTCAGAACAAATGGTAGCTAGGAAAAGGTTAATATCTCTAAAAAAAAGATAGGGGAGGAGGAGGAGAGTAAACAATCGGTAGAGATAGAGCCAACGAGAGAGAAAAATGGTTGGTCAGCCAAAGGAGTTGTTGAAGGTCAGTCATGGGGAACAAATAGCTGCTAATAGTTGAGACTATTAGTAGCTTATGAAGGGTTCTATGTGGTAGCAGCCTGTATGAAGACAAGGAGGAGAGAGTGAGGTCTGCAGATGCTGGAGATCAGAGCTGGAAATGTGTTGCTGGAAAGGTGCAGCAGGTCAGGCAGCATCCAGGGAACAGGAGAATCAACGTTTCGGGCATAAGCCCTTCTTCAGGAATGAGGAAAGTTTGTCCAGCAGGCTAAGATAAAAGGTAGGGAGGAGGGACTTGGGGGAGGGGCGTCGGAAATGTGATAGGTAGAAAGAGGT
>NC_057711.1:92370625-92392902 GCF_004010195.1 Chiloscyllium plagiosum
GCTCCGCAAGTAGCCTGCCTGTCTCCCCAATATAGAGGAGGCATCATCGTGTGCAGAGGATGCAATAGATGATGTGTGTGGAGGTGCAGGTGAATCTGTGGCGGATATGGAAGTTTCCTTTGGGGCCTTGGAGGGAGGTGAGGGGGGAGGTGTGGGCGCAAGTCTTGCACCTCCTGCGGTTGCAGGGGAAGGCGCCGGGAGTGGAGGTTGGGTTGGTGGGGGGTGTGGATCTGACGAGGGAGTCACGGAGGGAGTGGTCTTTACGGAATGCTGATAGGGGAGGGGAGGGAAATATATCCTTGGTGGTGGGGTCCGTTTGGAGGTAGCGGAAATGACGGCAAGGCCTGGTATGTGCAGGTTGGGATAAGGACATGGCCTCAAGCCCTAAAATTGAACACAGCATTAATTCCAGAAGGCTGCAGGGTTCCCAAGTGGAAAATGAGGTGTTGTTCCTCCCACTTGCGCAGAGCTTCACTGGAGCACTGCAGCAAGCCTGAGATGGAGATGTTAGCCAATTAACACGGTGTCTTGAAATGGCAGGCAACTGGAAGCTCAGTTTCTTTATTTGTGATAGAACATAGTTGTTCTGTAAAACAGACATGCAGTCTGTGTTCATTTCCCCAATGTAAGGGAGATCACATTGTGAGCAGTGAATACAGTAGACGAGATTGAACAAAGTGAGGGTAAAGCACTGCTTCAACCGGAAGATGTACTTGGGGCCTTGGATGATGAGGAGGAACGAAGTAAATGGGCAGGTATTATATCTTTGGTGGTTGAGGAGAGGGGATGTGTTGGGAGAGAAGTATGAGAGTACCAGGGTGCCTCAGAGCAAATGATCCCTGCGAAGGCTGGCAAGAGAGGGAGGGGTGGTGGTGGCATCCCTCTGGAGGTGGTGAAAATAGCAGCTAATCAGCGTGGATGTTGGATGGAATGGTAAGTGAGGAAAAGGGGGACCCTATTGCTATTGTGGGAGGGAAGAGAAGGGGTGAGATCTGAAGTTAAGTGGATGAGCCAGATTCAGCTGAAGCCCTATCAACTATGGTGCTGGGGAATCCTCTGTTTAAGAAGAAGGTGGACATTTTAGAGGCCTTCTTGTTGAAGTTGACATCATCAAAACAGATGCTATGGAATCAGAAGAACTGGGAGAATGGAATAGAGTCTTTACAGGAAGCAGGGTGTGACGATGTATAGTCAAGGTAATGGTGGGATTCATAGAACATTACAGCACAGTACAGGCCCTTTGGCCCTCAATGTTGTGCTGACCTGTCATACTAATCTGAAGCCCATCTAACCTACACTATTCCATGTACGTCCATACGCTTGTCCAATAACGACTTAAATGTACTTAAAGTTGGCGAATCTACTACCGTTGCAGGCAAAGCATTCCATACCCTTACTACTCTCTGAGTAAAGAAACTACCTCTGATATCTGTCCTATATCTATCACCCCTCAATTGAAAGCTATGACCCCTCATGCTCGCCGTCACTATACTTGAAAAAAGGCTCTCCCTGTCCACTCTATCTAACACTCTGATTATCTTATATGTCTCTACTAAGTCACCTCTCAACCTTCTTCTCTCTAACAAAAACAGCTTCAAGTCCCTCAGCCTTTCCTCGTAAGACCTTCCCTCCATACCAGGCAACATCCTAGTAAATCTCCTCTGCACCCTTTCCAAAGCTTCCAAATCCTTCTTATAATGTGGTGACCAGAACTGTACACAATACTCCAAGTGCGGCCACACCAGAGTTTTGTACAGCGGCAGCATAACCTTCTGGTTCCTGAACTCGATCCCTCTACTAATAAAAGCTAAAACACTATATGCCTTCTTAACAACCCTGTCAACCTGGGTGGCAACTTTCAAGGATCTGTGTACATGGACACCGAGATCTCTCTGCTCATCTACACTACCAAGAATCTTACCATTAGCCCAGTACTTTCCATTCCGGTTACTCCGACCAAAGTGATTCACCTCACAATTGTCCGCATTAACCTCCATTTGCCACCTCTCAGCCCAGCTCTGCAGCTTATTTATGTCTCTCTGTAACCTACAACATCCTTCATCACTATCCACAACTCCACCGACCTTAGTGTCGTCTGCAAATTTACTAACCCACCCTTCTACGCTCTCATCCAGGTCATTTATAAAAATAACGAACAGCAGTGGACCCAACACCGACCCTTGCGGTACACCACTAGTAACTGGACTCCAGGATGAACATTTCCCATCAACCACCAACCTCTGTCTTTTTCCAGCAAGCCAATTACTGATCCAAACTGCTATATCTCCCACAATCCCATTCCTCCGCATTTTGTACAATAGCCTACTGTGGAGAACCTTATCGAACGCCTTGCTGAAATCCATATACACCACATCAACCAGTTTACTCTCATCTCAGTGGGATGGTATTTCTCTCCATAGATGCTGAAAATGTGTTGCTGGAACAGCACAGCAGGTCAGGCAGCATCCAAGGAGCAGGAGAATCGACGTTTCGGGCATGAGCCCTTCTTCAGCTCTGATCTCCAGCATCTGCAGTCCTCACTTTCTCCTCTCCATAGATGCTGCCAAACGTACTGAGTTTTTCCGGCAATTTCTGGTTTTGTTTCTGATTTCCCGCATCTGCAGTTCTTTTGATGTTTTACTAGACTAATACCTTGAATGCTTGCCTGATGAGGAAAGGCGAGACATGCTATGTCTTTAACCACTGGAGTTTAAAAAATGTGACTTAGTTTAAACATATAAGAGCCTGAGGGCACCTGACTGGATAAATGTTCCTCTGTGGGAGCATATAGAACTGGGGATCATAATTTAAAAGTAAGGACATGTCAATTTTAAACAGAGAAATTTTCTATCTCTGAATGTTGAGCATGTTTTGAAATCCCTTCCTCAAAAGACAGTGGATTCATAATCTTTAAATATTTTGAAGGCAAAGGTAAGTAGATTCTTGATATTCAAGAAGATGACAGTTTACTGGGGTTATGAAATAATGTAAAGTTAAGTTCATGGAATTTCATTAGAAACAGTTCAAAGAAGATTTGTTTCACTGATTCCTGGATGAGCCTGTATCCACTTGAGTTTAGAAGTTTAACAGGTAATTTTATTGAAACATGTAAGATCCTGGTGAGACTTGACAGCGAAGTGATTTCTGATGGGATGTTCCCCCTTGCGAGGACTACACAAGGAACACAGTTTAAAAATAAGGAATCTTCCATTTAATGTGTAGACGAGGAAATTTTTGTTATCTCTCAGGAGTGGGGAGGAGAGATGCATGAATCTGTGGAATTCTCTTTTCCACAAAGTTGTGGAAAAGGACAAGGACAATGTGAGGTTAAAATCAGATCAGCTGCAATACTTTAAAAATGTAGTCCCTCCACCGTGATGAATAGTGACACCAGTGTGTACCATCTACAAGATGTTCAACAGAAACTCAGTAACCACCTAGGAAAGCACTTTGCAAACATATATCCTCTTGAAGGACAAGATTGACAAATGCATGAAGCACTATCACCTGCACATTACTGTACAAGCCACACAAGAATTGATCAACTCCATGGCTTGATTATTTAAAACAGTTGAACGTGTTATGAAATAAATATTTCTGCAAGTCAACCAATTTCTATATAATCAGTTTTTAAACCTAAAGTAGTTTAACTACCAGGCAGAGTCACAACATTGTTTAAACACAACACATCAAGTCTTTAAAGATGCAGTCTCGTACAACATTCCCCTCTTTTTCAAAATAAAGTTAACCATTTACGAAAACAAGGGAGATTATAACCCTCTTTAGCAGTTAGGGTTTCCTGATGCAATTTGACCTCATGATAGTGACATTTTCTGGAAATGCCATTGATTTACAAAGCGAATCATGATATTGTTTGTTCCTATTAGGCTTGTTAAGGTATTATTACCAGCAATAAGTCCCAGTCCCAATGTTTATCCTGATGGACGATAGCCAGATATTGCATCAGATTTACCACTGACTAATCTCCTTCACCAAGCCGTTCAAATGTTTCCAATTATCTTGCCATTTACTGTTTTTTTGTTTGGCGCTTTCAGTTCATTTTGAAGATTCTGATTTTTTCCACCCTGCATTCTTGAAATCTTTATGAATGATTTTATGAACTTTTATGAATGATTTTATTGACATATATTTTAAAGTGAGAAAAATAGTAAAATACAGTGAAAAGGTTTTCCACTGTTGCTATGATCCAGTACCATTTTGAATAGTTTTAAGAATAAAAAAAAGTAAGAAGATAATTCCTGCAAAGTTTGAGCTTTCTGTTGGTCTGGTACATTTAATCCTTCTCAACATGTTCTAATAACAGTGCTGCCTCTTCAACAGTTTTTCCTGTATTTTTCTTTGAAGCCTAGACCACATCTGCTTTGCTAGCTGCTTGATATTGCTCTTCCTAGTTATGCTTGAGTTCTTTGACCTGTGAAGAAGCTGCTCTTTAACAAGGTTGTGTTTTCCTTGTCTTTTTTTTCAGAAAGGTCATAAAAGACACAGACCCTGAAAAATCTGGGGTGGAAGGGTTTCCGGGCCAATTTGTTTATAGGTAACAGATACTGCCTCAGGCAAAAAGCTTTTAAGTTAAAAAAAACTTGTACAATAAAAGGGAATTAGCCATTGAACAAGCTCTGATTTTATTTGGTTGTATTTGGTTTTAGTACAGTAGTGTGGAAAAGCCGCTGGTCTCAAAGAAGCAGGTCCAGGCTGGTACTCTCTCTGACTTCTCTCCTGTAAGAATCTGTGATTGATTTTACATTTTGTGCCAAGAGGTGTTTGTGGGGATTGTTGCAGGTATTTGGAATAGCATCATTAAGTTGGGTCGTTTCTTAGGTTTTAGGGTAGGATAAGACCATAAGACAAGGTCATTCGGCCCATTGGGTCCACTCCCCATTTAATCATGGCTGATGGGCATTTCAATTCCACTTATCTGCATTCTCCCTGTAGCCCTTATTTCCTTGCAAGATCAAGAACTTATCAATCTCTGACTTGAAAACACCCAACGTCCCGGCCTCCACTGTGCCCGACCTCGCATTTGCTCAAATTGAATTTCATCAACCACTATCCTAAACTGTCTAAATCTTTCTGCAGCCTCCCCACCACCTTAGTACTACCTGCCTATCCACCTAACTTCGCATCATCTGCGAACTTCACCAGAATGTCCCAAGTCTCTTCATCCAGATCATTAATATATAAAGAGACAGCTGCGGCCCCAACATTGAACCCTGCGGGACCCCACTTGTCATTCTGATAAGATGGTACACACTGGTGTCACTATGCATCATGGTGGAGGGACTAAATTTTTAAAGTATTGCATTGAGTGTCAATTCAGTGACTTGCATTGTCCTGAAGGTTTTCAAGCTTTCAGGCAACTGGAGAATATTCCATCACACTCTTGAGTTGTGCTTTGCAGATAGTACTTTCCTCTTGACAAGCAATTCAACTTCTTTTGTAAATCACAGCTCCCTTGCTCGACCACTTCCTCCCTGCCTGACAGGTACATACTTATCAAGGACACGCAGTAGCTGTTCCTTGAATAAGCTCCACATTTCAATTGTGCCCATACCCTGCAGTTTCCTTCCCCAGCCTATACATCCTAAATCTTGCCTAATTGCATCATAATTGCCTTTCCCCCAGCAATAACTCTTGCCCTGCAGTATATATCTGTCCCTTTCCATCGCTAAAGTGAACATAACCATAATTACAAAGTGTTCACCTACTGTCAAATCTAGCACCTGGGTGGATTCATTACCCAGTACCAAATCCAATGTGGCCACGCCCCTTGTTGGCCTGTCTACATACTGTGTCAGGAAACCATCCTGCACACATCGGATAAAAACTGACCCATCTAAGTTACTTGAATTACCATATTTCCAGTCAATATTTGGAAATTTACAGGCCCCCATAACAACGACCCTGTTACTCTCTCTCCTATCCAGAATCATCTTTGCTATCCTTTCCTTTAGATCTCTGGAACTATTCGGAAGCCAATAGAAAATTCCCAACAGGGTGACCTCTCCTTTCCTGTTTCTAATATCAGCTCACACTACCTTAGTAGATGAACCCTCAAACATCCTTTCTGCCTTGACTAACAATGCTACTCCTCCCCCTCTTTTACCATCTTTTCTGTTCTTACTGAAACATCTAACTCCTGGAACATGCAACAACCATTCCTGTCCCTTACCTTTCCACATCTCCAAAACGTCCACAACATCGAAGTCCCAGATACCAACACATGCTGCAAATTCACCCATCATATTCCAGATACTCTTGGCAGTGAAGTAGATACACCTCAAACCCCCTTCCTGCTTGCCGATGCACTCTTGTGACCTTGAAACCATGTTTTTGATCTCACTCCTCTCAACCTCCTGGACAATGGAACGACAATTTAAGTTCCCATCCCCCTGCTGAATTAGTTTAAACTTTCCTGAAGAGCATTAGCAAATTTCCTCCTCCGGATATTGGTTCAGGTTCAGGTGTAGACCATCCTATTTGTAGACATTCTATCTATCCCAGAATGAGGCCCAATTATCCAGGAAATTGAAGCCGTCTGTCCTGCACCATTCCTGTAGCCATGTGTTCAACTCCTCTCTCTCTCTATTCCTCGCCTCACTAGCACGTGACACAGGCAACAAACCAGAGATAACAACTCTGCTTGTTCTAGCTCTAAGCTTCCACCCTGGCTCCCTGAATTTCTGCCTTAAAAGCCTTTTCCTGCCTATGTTGTTTAGTACCTATGTGGACCATGACTTGGGGATGCTCCCCCTCCCCCTCAATGATCCCAAAAACATGATCCGAGACATCATGAACCATGGCATTCGGGAGACAACACACCAACTGTGAGTCCCTCTCATTCCCACAGAACCTCCTATCTATCCCCCTAATATGTAGTCCCCAATGACTTTCACCCTTCCCTTCTGAGCAGCAGGTACAGACTGTGTGCCAGAGACCTGTACTCCATGGCTTACCCCTGGTAAGTCATTCCCTCCAACAGTATCCAAAATGGTACACTTGTTATGAAGGGGAATAGCCACAGGGGATCCCTGCACTGTCAACCTGTTCCTTTTCCATCCCCTGACCGTAACCCATCTGCCTTTTTGTTTTACCTGAGGTGTGATTACCTCCCTGTACCTCCTCTCAACAACTCCCTCCACCTCCTGAATGATCTGGAGTTCATCCAGCTCCAACTCCAGTTCCCTAACACGGTTTTCAATGAGCTGGATTTGGGTGCACTTCCTGTAGACAAAGTGAGCAGGGACACGTTGGTGACCCTTACCTCCCACATTCTGCAGGAGGAACATTCAACTGCCCTAACTGCCATTCCCACTATTTTAAATTCCCAAAGAGATGATTGAAAAATAAAAGAATAAAAAGAAATTACATCTCCTCTATGGAGATCAGTCCCAACTGTGTCAATCTATCATTATCCCAGCAACCATTCTCATAAAGGAGTTGGGAGATCATGTTGAGCCTGGCACTGTGGGTCAGAAAGGAAGAGGGGAAAATAGAAAAATGCTAATGGTAGGGGACTCAATAGTTAGACAGATTGACAGGAGATTCCTGGAAGGTATGTTGCCTCCCTGGTGCCAGGGACCGGGATGTTGCTGATCGGGTTTACAAGATTCTGAAGGGGGAGGGGGATCAGCCAGAAATCGTGGTACGTATTGGCACCAATGATATAGCCAGGAAAGGGATTGAGGATCTGAAAAGTGACTACAGACAGTTAGGTTGGAAGCTGAAGAGCAGGACCAATTGTGTAGTGATTTCCGGTTTGCTACCGGTGCCATGAGATAGTGAGATGAGGAACAGTCAGCGAATTCAGCTTAACACGTGGCTGTGAGGATGGTGCAGGAGGGAGGACTTCAGATACCTAGACCATTGGGATACATTCTGGGGAAGGTGGGACCTGTACATGAAGGACGGGTTGCACCTGAACTGGAGAGGTACAAATGTCCTGGGTGGGAGATTTGTTCATGTGATTCGGGAGGGTTTAAACTAATTTGGCAGGGGGGTGGGAATCAAAGCCACATATCTGAGAGGGGGTCAATTACAGACGTGACAGTGACAGGATATATTGAATCTAAAAGGAAAGTTTCTCACGCGATGGAACAAAGGGATCAGTTAAAGTGTGTCTGCTTTAATGCAAGGAGTGTCCGAAATAAGAGTGATGAACTTAGAGCATGGATCAGTACTTGGGGCTACGACGTTGCGGCCATAACGGAGATGTGGGTTTCACTGGGGCAGGAATGGTTGCTTGATGTTCCAGGGTTTAGAACGTTTAAAAAGAACAGGGAGGATGGAAAAATAGGAGGGGGTGTAGCATTGCTAATCAGAGGGGGCATCACAGCTACAGAAACAAAGGTTGTTGAGGAAGGTTTGTCTACTGAGTGAGTATGGGTGGAAGTTAGGAACAGCAAGGGAACTGCCACAGCATTGGGGGTTTTCTACAGACCCCCTAATAGCAGTAGAGAGATTGAAAATCTCATAGGCAGGCAGATTCTGGAATAATGTAAAAGTAGCAGAGTTGTTGTTATGGGTGATTTCAACTTTCCCAATATCAACTGGAACCTCCTAAGTGCAGATGGTTTGGATGGAGCCAATTTTGTCAGGTGTGTTCAGGAGGGTTTTCTTACTCAGTATGTTGACAGACCGATGAGGGGAGAGGCCATTTTGGATTTGGTGCTTGGCAACGAGCCAGGACAGCTGTCAGATCTTGCGGTGGGAGAGTACTTTGCCTCACATTTAGCATAGCCTTGGAAAGTAAAAAGAGCAGTTACCGAGGAAAGATATTTAATTGGAGAAAAGAAAATTATGACGCTATCAGACAGGAGTTGGGAAGTATAGACTGGGAGCAATTGTTCCACAGAAAGGGCACAGCAGACATGTGGAGACTATTTAAGGAGCATTTGTTGTGAGTGATGCACAAGTTTGTCCCTCTGTGGCAAGTAAGAAGAGGTAAGATTAAGGAACCTTGGATGACGAGAACAGAGGAACTTCTCGTCAAAAGGAAGAAGGTGGAGGAAGCGAGCATCTAGCACAGCTTTAGAGGATTACGGGCTTGCTAGAAAGGAGCTCAGAAATGGATTGAGGAGAGCCAGGAGGGGACACAAAAAAGGCTTGGCAAGAAGGATTAGGGAGAGCCCAAAGGCATTTTACTCATACGTGAGGAATAAGAAAATGATCAGGGAGAAGGTAGGGCCGATCAGGGATAGCGGCCAGGGCCAGACCAGATTTATCCTAGGCTGCTCCGGGAAGCGAGAAAGGAGGTTGCTAAGCCGTTGGCGAGGGTCTTTGCTTCCTCACTCTCCACATGAGTCGCACCAGAGGATTGGAAGGAGGTGCATATTGTTCCTCTTTTCAAGCAGGGTAATAGGGAAATCACTGGCAATTACAGACCAGTCAGTCTTATGTCTGTGGTCAGCAATGTTTTGGAAAGAATTCTGAGGGATAGGATTTATGACTATTTGGCAAAGCACAGTGTGATTAAAGGCAGTCAGCATGGCTTTGTGAGGGGCAGGTCATGCCTCACAAATCTTATTGAGTTCTTTGAGGAAGTGTCAAGACTGGTCGACAACAGTCAAGCAGTGGATGTGGTGTTTCTGGATTTCAGCAAGGCATTTGATAGGGTTCCCCATGGTAGGCTCATTCATAAAGACAGGAAGTATGGGATACAGGAAGATTTGGCTATCTGGATTCAGAATTGGCTGGCTGACAGAAGGCAGAGAGTGGTACATAGATCCCTCAAAGTTGCCAGCCAAGTGGATAAGGTTGTTAAGAAAGCTTATTCTGTTTTGGCTTTCATTAACAGGGGGATAGAGTTTAAGAGCCGTGAGGTTTTGCTGCAGCTCTACACGTCCCTGGTGAGGCCACACTTGTAATATTGTGTCCAGTTCTGGTCACCCTACTATAGGAAAGATACAGAGACTTTGGAAAGGGTGCAAAGAAGGTTTACCAGGATGCTGCCTGGACTGGAGGGCTTGCCTTATGAAGAAAGTTTGAATAGGCTCAGACCTTTCTCTCTGGAGGGAAGGAGGCAGAGAGGAGACCTGATCGAGGTGTACAAAATAATGAGAAATCGATAGAGTCAATAACCAGAGACTTTTCCCCAGGGCAGGATTGACTGGTACGAGATGTTATAGTTTGAAGATATTAGGATAAAGGAGACGTCAGAGGTAGGTTTCTTACACAGAAAGTTGTGAAGGATGCACTACCAGCGGTGGTGGTGGAAGCAGAGTCCCCAGCAGGTGGTGGGGACATTTAAGCGACTGCTGGACATGCACAAGAATAGCAGTGAGTTGAGGGGTGCATAGGTTGTTACATTAGGATTAAATCTCGGCACAACATCATGGGTCAAAGGGCCTGTCCTCTGCTGTACTTTTCTATGTTCTATGTTCTATGCTGTGGCTGTACAGGACATTGGTTAGACCACTTATGGAATGTTACATACAATTCTGGTCTCTCTATTGCAGGAAGGATGTTGTGAAACTTGAAAAGGTTCAGAAAAGATTTATCAGGATGTTGCCAGGTTGCAGGATTTGTGATATAGGGACAGGTTGAATAAGCTGGGGCTATTTTCTCTGAAGATCGAAAGTTGAGGGGTGAACTTATGGAGGCTTATAAAATCATGAGGGGCATGAGTAGGGTGAATTTTCAAGGTCTTTTCCATGGGGTGGGGGAGTCCAAAACTAGAAGGTGAGATGGCAATGATTTAAAAGGGACCCAAGCGGCAACTTTTTCATGCATTGGGTGGTGTGTCTCTGGCATGGGCTGCTAGAGGAAGTAGTGGTAGCTAGTACAATTATTACACTAAAAAGGCTTCTGGATGGGTATATGAATAGGAAGGGTTTAGAGAGATATGAGCCAAATGCTGGCAAATGGAACTAGATTAATTTAGGATATCTTGTCGGCATGGACAAGTTAGACCGAAGGGTCTGTTTCCATGCTGTACAACTGTATGATCGTGATACACACTATGTCTCCTGTGCCTCCTTCATATCCTGAGGGAACCTGCAGATAAAACCTCCTCATGTAGAGACTGTTCGGTAGACACCAGAGTTTGCTGCTGGTCCTGGACTTGCTGCTGCATTTGTTCCTTTCTAATTTCATCATGATTAGATTAGATTAGATTACATTGTGGAAACAGGCCCTTCGGCCCAACAAGTCCACACCGACCCGCCGAAGCGCAACCCACCCATACCCCTACATTTACCCCTATATCTAACACTACGGGCAATTTAGCATGGCCAATTCACCTGACCTGCACATCTTTGGACTGTGGGAGGAAACCGGAGCACCCGGAGGAAACCCACGCAGACACGGGGAGAACGTGCAAACTCCACACATTCAGTCGCCTGAGGCGGGAATTGAACCCGGGTCTCTGACGCTGTGAGGCAACAGCGCTAACCACTGTGCCACCGTGCCGCCCACGGCACGCTTTTATTATAATGCAGCTGCAGTGACAATAATTTGCTGTGATAGGACTCAAGTGAGGAATATCAGAAATAGAATAAATCATTAAGTAGTCATTATTCCCATCATACACAAATGACATTTAAGAAAAGCCCTTGGTACAACAGGACATAAAGAACACCAACAAGGAGGGTCTTTAAAATAGTTTGATACGGTTCCCCATGGTAGGCTATTGCACAAAATATGGTGGCATGGGATTGAAGGTGATTTGGAGGTCTGGGTCAGACATTGGCTCATTGAAAGAAGACAGAGGGTGGTGGTTGATGGAAAATGTTCATCCTGGAGTTCAGTTATTAGTCGTATGCTACAAGGATCATTTTTTAGGCCACTGCTGTTTGTCATTTTTATAAATGACCTGGATGAGGGCATAGAAGAATGGGTTAGTAAATTTGCAGATGACACTAAGGTCGGTGGAGTTGTGGATAGTGCCGATAGTGCAGGTCACAGAGGGACATAGATAAGCTGCAGAACTAGACTGAGAGGTGGCAAAAGGATTTTAATGCAGAAAAGTGTAAGGTGATTCAATTTGGAAGGAGCAAAAGGAATAAAGAGTATTGGGCTAATGGTAAGATTCTTGGCAGTGTAGATGAGCAGAGAGATTTTGGTGTCCATGTATGTAGATCCCTGAAAATTGCCACCCAGGTTGATAGGATTGTTAAGAAGGCATATGGTGTATTAGCTTTTGTTGGTAGAGGGATTGAGTTTCAGAGCTACAAAGTCATGTTGCAGCTGTACAAAACTCTGGTGGGGCCGCACTTGGAGTATTGTGTGCAGTTCTGGTCACTGCATGAAAGAGAGGATTTGGAAGCTTTGTAAAGGGTTCAGAGGAGATTTACTAGGAGGTTGCCTGGTATGGAGGGAAGGTCTTATGAAGAAAGGCTGAGGGACTTGAGGCTGTTTTCGTTAGAGAGAAGAAGGTTCAGAGGTGATTTAATTGAGACATATAAGAAAATCAAAAGGTTAGATCAGCTGGACAGTGACATATAAGACAATCAGAGGATTAGATAGGTTGGACAGTGAGAGCTTTTTCCTTGTTTGGCAATGGCTAGCATGAGAGGATATAGTTTGAAATTGAAGGGTGATAGAAATAGGACAGGTGTCAGAGGTAGTTTCATAACTCAGATGGTAGGCGTATAGCACGCCCTATCTGCAACAGAGGTAGACTTGCCAACATTACTGGCACTTAAATGGTCATTGGATAAACATATGGATGAAAATGGAATAATGTAGGTTAGACGGGCTTCAGATTGGTTTCACAGGTTGGCCTGTACTGCCCTGTAATGTTTTATGTTCTGTAGTGGATTCCATGTCTCAAATGCCACAACATACAAATGCAGAAGGGATTGTAAGTGCAGTTGAATTATTGAAAGTTTGCCCCCCAGCGCCATCTCCTCTCAAGCATATTTTGAAAAATAGCTCATTTGAAATATACCAGGTCATGATGAGGAAATCAGCTCTTGCCTTGTGCTGTCTGGACTAAAACATAAAAACATAGAAGAAAGGAGCAAGTGTAGGTTATTCAACCTGTCAAACCTGCCATTCAATGATATGGCTGATCATCAAGCTCAATACCTTTAATCCTGCCTTTCCACCCCTATCCCTTGATCACTTTAGCCACTAGAACTATATTTACCTCTTTCTTGAATACACAGTGGTTTGGCCTCAACCGTTTTCTGGGGCAATAAATTCCATAGGCTTGCCACTCCCTGAGTGAAGAAATTTCTCTTCTTTTCAGTCTGAAAAGCTTTACCACTTATCTGTAAACTATGAGCCCTGATTATGCAACTCCCCCACCATCAAGAACATCCTTTCTGCATCTAACATGTCCAGTCCTGTTAGAAATTTATAGGTTCTATTAGATCTTCTCCTCATTCCTCTAAACTTCAATGAATACAATCCTGTTTCAATCTCTCCTGATACATCAGTCCTGCCATTGCAGAAGTCAATTTGGAAAACCTTGGCTGCACTCCCTCTGGAGCAAGAACATTCTTCCTCAGACAGAGACCAAAATTACACACAGTATTTCAGGTGTGGCCTCACCTATATAATTGCAGTATGACATCCTTGTTGATTGGGGAGAGTCTTTGTGATTTGTGGTCCACGGTTGACATCTTAAGGTCCCCTGTGATGATTTCACAGAAATGTGAAATCATCACTTTGAAAGGCACTTGATCTGTCCACTCCAGGTATAGTGGCAGTTATTTTTTCATTTCTGTTGAGTATTAATGATTTGGATGAAGATACAGATTGTGCTTCACAAAATAAGTTGCAGGCTTAGCCTACTAACCTAGATAGCCCACCCAAACCTTCATGTTCCTTTATTCCTTGCACTTTCTATCAACTGTATCAGATTTGAGCTTCCACATTCACAGCCAATTTAAGTCTTCATCACCCAATATTACCGCTAATCCTGGGCCTACAACTTAGCCATGCAAACCATTGTGATTCACTGTTCCCCTGCCAGGCTGATGGTGACCATTGAATATATTTTTTCTGATCTTGCCACATTTTCTCAACTGACTTGTCAATGCACAGATTGTTGAGAGGCCAAAACAATTCAAACCGAAGTGTACAAAGCTTTCTTAGAGAGAGAGAGAGAGAGATGTCACATGATACAATTTGTGGGTGTCATTTATATGTGCATATATATTAGATTTGATCAAAGTTTGTGAGAAGATTTGTAGCTCGGGTGCTCGTTGCTGTGGTTCTGTTCGCCGAGCTGGAAGTTTTTGTTGCAAACGTTTCGTCCCCTGTCTAGGTGACATCCCAAGCACTGAGGATGTCACCTAGACAGGGGACGAAACGTTTGCAATAAAAACTTCCAGCTCAGCGAACAGAACCACAGCATATTAGTTTTGAACCAAGGACAATCAGAGAGAAGCTGCCGTAAGGCAACAGCCTTGCTCCTGCTTATTTTCTCTAAAATCTCTCTCATCAACGTTTGTGAGTTGAAAATCTATTTGAAGATTCCAAAGCTCCAAGCTGAGTGTTCATAAAGAGAGAGCTCAAAATCAACACCACTGTCTGCAGGGGAAAAGGGAAATCAATCAGTCATGACTGCTCCAGTGAAAACTTCTGGGTCCAGAGGCCATAGTGGAAAATTGTTTTTCAGCTGTAAACAAGATTCCAGTAAATCCATCCATACATTTTTCTTGAGTTTAAATTTTATTCAGTGAATTTTAAGATCTAATACTGTGTAGAGTTTTATGGTCAATGTTTGCGTGCTTAAGGAATTACTCGTGTGTTTTTGTCATATAAGTGGAACATTAGATATAATTGTATATTTTAAATTGTCTTTGATAATTTTCTGCTTTTTAGTTCAAAGGAGTTTTAGAAATAAAGCTCATGTTTCACTTAAGGAATTTGATTGGATTATTTCTTACTCTAAATAATACATTTTAAAGTATTTATTTATTAAATTGACACGATCAACCCCTCTTTAAAATTCAAGCACATTTATCAATGGCGTTGTGAATGGCATTAACACAGGAGTTATGTCACCACTCCTGACTTGCTCATGACACTGGTGTTGGAATGTATTTCTTGTTACTCGTGCTCAAAGTATAGGCTGTACTCTCTCTCCAGGACTTTAGGAGAACATTTAAATAAAAATGTTACTTTCCCATCCCTTCAAAAAAATTATTTATAAGTGCAATTACCGAATTACCATTGGTAACGTACCTCCAGAAGATTATCTAAGTTTAAAACATGATGTATTCTGTTATTGGTAACATACCTCCACAAGATTATCTAAATTTAAAGTGTGATGTATTCTGTCACTTCCACACAAGTTACAATATTATCAACTATGCTCAATATAACATTTATTTGAAGTTTGGAAAATTAAACAAATCAGGAACATACTTTTTTTCCAGTATGTAATTTATTCTAATATTGACAAAAGAAGTTTACACTATTGAGTGATGAAAACTATATTATTTAAGTGGATGATGTCATATAAATCACAAGCACATAAGTCTCAACATAAGTCTATTAACTTGCTTAATCCATCAATCTTAATATGCAGTAAAATAAATTCAACAATTTTATATAAGCAAAACTTTATATAAATTGAACTTCCCTCAACCATTATTGAAAGAAGACATGCCAGTGTAGTTTTTATTTTTGAAAAGACATGTCCAAACTAAAGAAAATGTTTGGATTAATTAAAAAAAAGCAAAGAGGATACACAGCAGAGCTAAGTTTTTAAAAATTAAAATAGTCTTCCTCTAACAATATTTCTCCAAAAATAAATCATGGTAGCAGCACAATGGAAATAGGGTCCAGTTTGGCTCAAACCTCTGTTATGTAAAGACAGGCAATAGATCCTCCTCTATCAATTAGGCTATTTCTTCAGGACCATTAGAAACTTAAAGAAGGATGTCTGGGTGGCAATCATGGAGTACAGTTTCTTGCATGTTCTACTGGACAGCTGTTTGAAATTATAGAATCCCTACAGTTTGAAAATAGACCATTCAGCTCAACAAGTCCACACTGACTCTCTGAAGAGCATCCCACCCAGACCACCTCCTCCCTGTAACCTGACATTTCCCATGGCTAGTCCACTTAACCTATACTGCAGGATGGCAGTGCAGGGAGAGGAATGGTCCTCCTGCATGATATTTGAGGTGAGGAACATCATTAGTGTCCCATCCAAGTATTTCTGTAGGAAGTGTACCGAACTCTTGCTCCTCCAAGACCACGTTAGAGAACTGGAGTGGGAGCTGGATGAACTTTGGATCATTTGGGAGGCAGAGTCTATGATAGATAAAAGTTACAGAGAAGTAGTTACTCCTAGGCTTGAAGAAAGCTGGGTAACTGTTAGAAGGGGGAGAAAACAGTCAGTGCAGTGATTTCCCGTGGTAGTTCCCCTAAAAAATAAGTATACTGTTTTGTTTATTGGGGTGCAGAGTCTGTCCCTGTTGCACAGAAGGGAAGGGGAGAAATGGGGAGAGTGTTAGTCATTGGGAACTCAATATTAGAGGGTCAGATAGAAGGTTGTTGGGAACGAAAGAAATGTTGCCTCCCAGATGCCCGGGTCTGTGATGTCTCGGATCATGTCTTTGGGATCCTGAAGGGAGAGGGTGACCAGCCCCAAGTCGTGGTCAATGTAGGTACCAACGACATAGGTAAAAAGAGGGATAGGGATGTAAGGCAGGATTTCAGGGAGCAAGGGTGGAAGCTGAGAGCTAGAGCAAACAGAGTTGTTATTTCTGGTTTGTTACCCGTGCTATGTGATAACAAAGCGAAGAACAGGGAGAGATATCAGCTGAACACATGGCTGCAGGAGGGAGGGTTTCAGGTATATGGATAGTTCGGGCTCATTCTGGGGAAGAGTATAAACAGAATGGTCTTCACTTGAACCAGAGGGGAGCAAATATCCTGGGTGGGAAATTTTCTAGTGCTATTCGGGTAGGTTTAAACGATCTCAGCAGGGGGATGGGAACCTGTATTGTAGTTCCAGTACGCAGGCAGATGAGAGTAGGGAAGTCATGGACAGGATTTCACAGTCACTGGAGTGTGCTGGCAGACAGCAAGCTGGTTTGAAGTGTGTCTACTTCAACGCCAGAAGTATCCAGAATGAGGTAGGTGAGCTTGAAGCATGAATAGGTACCTGGGACTTCGGTGTTGTGATCATTTTGGAGCCATGGATACAGCTGGGTCAGGAATGGATGTTGCAGGTTCCAGGATTTAGATTTAGGGAAGGCGGTAAAAGGGGGAGAGGTGTGGCTTTGTTAGTCAAAGAACAGTATAACGGTAGCTGAAAGAACATTTGACGAGGACTCGTCTATTAAGGTGGTATGGGCTGAGGTTAGAAACAGGAGAAGAGAGGTCACACTGTTGGGAGTTTTGATAGGCCTCCACAAACTTCCAGGGATGTGGAGGAGAGGATTGGCAAATCAATTCTGGGCAGGAGTGAAAGGAACAAGGTGGTCATTATGGGGGACTTTAACTTCCCCGACATTGACTGGAAATGCGATAACTCTAGTACGTCAGATGGATCAGTGTTTGTCCAATATGTGCAGGAGGGTTTGCTCACACAGTATGTTGAAGGGCCAACAAGCGGGGAGGCCACACTGGATCTGGTGCTTGGTAATGAACCAGGCCAGGTGTTTGATTTAGCGGTAGGTGAGCACTTTGGAGAGAGTGACCATAATTCGGTTACATTTAGTTCAGTGATGGAAAGAGTTAGGTACATACCATAGATGCAAGAGTTATAGTGGGAGGAGGGCGATTATAATGCAATTAGGCAAGGCTTGGGAAGCACAGAATGGGGTAGCAAAATGCAGGGGTTGGGGACAATCGAAATGTGAAGCTGGTTTCCGGAACAGATATTGTGTGACCTTGATAGGTATGCTCCTGTCAGGCAAGGAGGAAGTGATAAGGTAAGGGAACCTTAGTTTACTAAAGAAATTTAGGGAGGCTTATGTCACGATGAGATGAGATGGTTCAGATGGGGTGATGGAGAGTTACAGAATAGCTTGGAAGGATTTAAAGAGAGAGTTAAGAAGAGCAAGAGTGGGACATGAGCAGTCTTTAGCAAATAGAATTAAGGAGAACCTTAAAGCTTTCTATTGGTATGTGAGGATAAAAGGATGACTAGGTTAGGAATAGGGCCAGTCAAAGACAGAAGTAGGAAGTTGTGTGTGGACCCTGTGGAGATCAGTGAGGTGATAAACGAATATTTCTCATCTGTTTTCACTCTAGTAAAGGAGAATATTGTTGAGAAGAAGATTGAGATACGGGCTATTAGACTAGAAAGGATTGAGGTTAGTAAGAAAGAGGTATTATCAATTCTAGAAGGTGTGAAAGGGCTGAATGGGATTTATCTCTGGGAAGCTAGTGAGGAGATGGCACAGCCTTTGGCCTTGATCTCTGAGTCATAATTGTCTACTGGTTTAGTACCAGAGGATTGGAGGATTTCAGATGTCATGCCCTTGTTCAAGAAGGCCAGCAGAAAAGACGCAGGTAATTATAGACCAGTGAGCCTTATGTCTGTTGTAGGAAAAGTTTTGGAAAGGATTATATGTGATAGGATTTATAATCATCTAACAAGCAACAACTTGATTGGAGATAGTCAATGTGATTTTGTTAACTCACAACTCATTGAGTTTTTTGAGAAGGTGACCAAGCATGTGGATGAGAGTAGGGGAGTTGAAGTGGCATACATGGACTTCAATAAAACCTTTAATAAGATTCCACATGGTAACCTTTTGGAGAAAATGCGGAGGCATGGGATTGAGGGTGATTTAGCAGTTTGGATTAGAAACTGGCTTTCTGTAAGAAGGCAACGAGTGGTGGTTGATGTATGGAAAATATTCAGCCTGGAGTCTGGTTACTAGTGGTGTGCCACAAGGATCTGTTTTGGGACCACTGCTGTTTGTCATTTTTATAAATGACTTGGAGGCAAGCATAGGTAGATGGGTTAGTAAGTTTGCAAATGATACTAAAATCAGTGGAGTGATGGACAGTGTGGAAGAAAGTTGCAGGTTGCAGAGAGACTTGGATAAACTGCAGAATTGGGCTGAGAGGTGGTAAATGGACTTCAATGCAGATAAATGTGAGGTGATTCACTTTGGGAAGAATAACAGGAAGCCAGAATACTGGGTCAATGGAAAGATTCTTGGTAGTGTGGAAGTGCAGAGGGATCTTGGTGTCCATGTACATAGATCCCTGAAAGTTGTCACCCAGGTTGATACTGCTGTTAAGAAGGCATGTGGTGTGTTCAGTTTCATTGGTAAGGGATTGAGTTCCTGAGCCGTGATGTCATGCTGCAACTGTACAAAACTCTAGTGCGGCCCCATTTGGAATATTGTGTACAGTTCTGGCCGCCCATTACAGGAAGGATGTGGAAGCATTGGAAAAGGTGCAGAGGAGATTTACAGGATGTTGTCTTGTCTGGAGCGAAGGTCTTATGAGGAAAGGCTGAGGGACTTGGGTCTGTTCTCATTGGAGAGAAGAAGGCTAAGAGGGGATTGAATAGAGACAAACAAGATGATCAGTGGATTAGATAGGGTGGACAGTGAGAGTCTTTTTCCTAGGATGATGATGTCGGCTTGTATGAGGAGGCATAGCTGCAAATTGAGGGGTGATCAATTTAAGACAGATGTCAGAGGCAGCTTCTTTACTCAGAGACCAGTAAGGGATGGAATGCCAATGTATTTAATTCAGCCACATTAGGGGCATTTAAACAGTCCTTGGATAAGCATATGTGTGACGATGGGATCTGCGCAACATCGAGGGCCGAAGAGCCTGTTCTGCGTTGTATTGTTCTATGTTCTATGTCCTATTCTTGTCACTGTGAACCCGGGTCCATGTCGCAGTGAGGCAGCAATGCTAACTAATCAGCCCCACACCGCCCCATTTGTATTCCATGTGCTCACTCTAAGTAGGAAGAAACTATGAAGAGAAAATGAGGTCTGCAGATGCTGGAGATCAGAGATGGAAATGTGTTGCTGGAGAAGCGCAGCAGGTCAGGCAGCATCTAGGGAACAGGAGAATTGACGTTTCGGGCATTAGCCCTTCTTCAGGAATGAGGAAAGTTTGTCCAGCAGGCTAAGATAAAAGATAGGGAGGAGGGCTTTTGTTTGTGAGAGTGTTGTCCTGAGTTGGGGTAGGTCGAGTTGCAGGGAATGTAGGTAGCGGCGCATGGCTGCAAGTGTGGAGCGGAGGATCCGGAGGGACGTCTGTTGCTGGAGGCTTCAGATTTGTTGTAGGTACTGGTTGTCCTGGTTGGGTCCAAGTTTTGTTTAAACCTTTGTTGAGGGAGAAAGAGAGCTTCTTCAAGGAAGGCATCCTTGTAAGAGGATTCGCAGTAGGTTGAAATCTTTGAAGAGAAAATGAGGTCTGCAGATGCTGGAGATCAGAGATGGAAATGTGTTGCTGGAGAAGCGCAGCAGGTCAGGCAGCATCGAGGGAACAGGAGAATCGACATTTCGGGCATTAGCCCTTCTTCAGGAATGAGGAAAGTTTGTCCAGCAGGCTAAGATAAAAGGAGGGCTTCCCTCCTCCCTATCTTTTATCTTAGCCTGTTGGACAAACTTTCCTCATTCCTGAAGAAGGGCTAATGCCCGAAACGTCGATTCTCCTGTTCCCTAGATGCTGCCTGACCTGCTGCGCTTCTCCAGGAAGAAACTATGTCAAAGTTCACATGATAGTGGTAAGTCACAATATTGTAGCAAGGTCATGTGACAGTGGCAATTCACAATCTTCTTCTGCACCAGTTAAATCATTTAACCATTTATCACTTTAAGCTCAGATAGAGTCATAGAAATGTACAGCGTGGAAACAGACCCTTCAGTCCAACTCCTCCATGCTGACCAGATATCAGATGTAGGATGATGATGTAGTTTACAGTTGGTGATATACTCTTGAAGCTGCTGCCTTTGTTCTTCTATTTTTTAAAGGTCATTGTTTTTGAAGGTGCTGTTGAAGGACACTTGGTGAGTTGTTGCAGAATATTTGGTGCATAATATGCATTGGTACCACTGTTCATTGATGGTGGAGAGAGTTACTGGTTAAGGTACAGGATGGGCTGCAAATCAAGTGCTCTGTTTGCTTTTCATTTTGATGTTGTTGGAGATGGATTACACACTCATCAACTAATTGAAAATGACTGCAGATACTTCAGTCTTGCCTTTTGAATTGATGCAGTGGGCTCCTTTGTCATTGAAGATGAGGCTAGTTGTGGTGTGTCATTCTCCAATTATCAGTTCAATTGTTCAATATCATTCATGCCTGGATTTGTTAGGATTATAGGGTTTAGATATGTATCCATTGGCTGTGGGTTTGTTTAGGTCTGTACAACACATGCTGCTTATTTTGTTTGGTATGAAAGTAATCCTGTGTTGTAGTTTCACCTGGGTGGCATCTCATTTTTATGCATGCCTGGTTCAGTATTTATCAGTATATTTTCACCTCAGCCTCGCTTGCAAAGTATGGCATTCACATGATATTGCTGCTATGCTTTCCTGACGGTTCCCAGGGAATTACAGCACTACAATATAGAGATAATAAACTGTGGCTGAAAAGTTGAATTTGAATCTCATGAAAGATGAGCTGATCAAGAGAATTGTTTTGTTATAGATTTTCTTGAGCTTCTTCAGCATAGTTTTGGCTGCGACAGCCTTGGCAATGTAGTCAAAATTCAATGACACTCTTGAGTTGAGTCTTGTAGATTTGAGGAATCAGAAGGTGGGAGCTTTGTAAAGGGAGTATCTAATCCCATTTTGCTTTTTTAGTCCGAATATGTGCTGTCCCTGTTAAAGTTCTAATATTTGGTCATTGCTCTAATTATAATGGTGAGGATTTGGGCAATGGCTTTGAATATTGGGAGAAATGTTTATGCCTTTTCTGACTAATGGTGATTACTTCACAATTACATGGTATCCAAGTCCTGCTGCAGCACGGTGGAACAGTGGTTAGCACTGCTTTCTCCAATGACCTTGCTTCCACAACTGCTGCTGGCAACGCATTCCATGCTCTCACAACTCTCTGTGTAAAGAACCCGCTTATGACATCCCCTCTATACTTTCCTCCAACCAGCTTAAAACTATGACCCCTCGTGTTAGCCATTTCTGCCCTGGGAAATAGTCTCTGGCTATCGACTCTATCTATGCCTCTCATAATCAATTAGGTCCCCTCTCCTCCTCCTTTTTTCCAATGAAAAAAGTCCGAGCTCAGTCAACCTCTCTTCATAAGATAAGCCCTCCAGTCCAGGCAGCATCCTGGTAAACCTCCTCTGAACCCTCTCCAAAGCATCCACATCTTTCCTATAATAGGGCGACCAGAACTAGATGCAG
>NC_057711.1:92393840-92407417 GCF_004010195.1 Chiloscyllium plagiosum
TTAGGGCTTCCCCTACCTCCTCAGACTCCACACACAAATTCCCTATGCTATCTCTGATCAGCCCTACTCTTTCTTTCACCATTCTCTTGTTCCTCACATAAGTGTAAAATGCCTTTGTGTTCTCCCTAATCCATTATGCCAAGCCTTTCTCGTGCCCCCTCCTGGCTCTCGTCAGACCATTTTTGAGCTCCTTCCTCGCCTGCCTGTAATCCTCTAGAGCTGAGCTTGACCCTAGCTTCCTCCACCTTAGGTAAGCTACCTTCTTCCTTTTGACAAGAAGCTCCACCACTCTCGTCATCCAAGGTTCCTTTATCTTACCCCTTCTTGCTGTCTCAGAGGAAGATATTTATTCATCACTCGCAACAACTGTTCCTTAAACAGTCTCCACATGTCTACAGTGCCTTTACCATGGAACAATTGCTCCCAATCCATGCTTCCTAACTCATGTCTAATCGCATAATAGTTTCCTCTTCCCCAATTAAATATCCTCCCATTTTGCCTAATCCTCTCCTTCTCCATAGATATGCAGAATGTGAGGCAGTTGTGGTCACTATCACCAAAATGCTCTCCCACCACAAGATCTGATACCTGCCCCGGCTCGTTTCCGAGCACCAAGTCCAGAATGGCCTCTCCCCTCATCGGCCTGTCAACGTACTGAGTTGGGAAACCCTTCTGAACACACCTTACAAAAACAGCTCCATTCAAATCTTCTGCTCGAAGGAGGTTCCAATCAAGATTGGGAAAGTTAAAGTCACTCTGGTCACTATCACCAAAGTGCTCTCCCACCACAAGATCTGATACCTGCCCCGGCTCGTTTCCGAGCACCAAGTCTAGAATGGCCTCTCCCCTCGTCGGCCTGTCAACAAGGATGATGTGTAGCCTCCCTGGTGCCACGGTAAAGGACATATCTGAGCAGTTATATGAAATTCTTAGAGGGTAGGGTGAGCAGCCAGAGGTTGTGGTGCACATTGGTACAAACATCATAGATAGAAAGAGGAAGGAGGTCCTGCGGAGTAAGTACAGAGAGTTAGGAAAGAGGCTGAAGAGAAAAACCACGAGAGTAGTAATCTCTGGGTTACTACCAGTACCATGTGCTAGTGAGGTAAGGAGTAGAAAGATAGGACAGTTTATTTGTGTGGTTCAGAAGCTGGAGCAGGGGGCAGGGTTTTAGATTCTTGGATCATTGGGATCTCTGCTGGGGCAGGGGTGACCTGTACAAGAGGGACTGGAGGGGAACCAGTATCCCCACAGGGAGGTTTGCTAGTGCTCTTCAGGACAGTTTAAACTAGAGTGGCAGTGGGCTGAGAACCAAAGCAGCAGGTCAGCAAGTGGAGGGAATGAGGGAAGGTACATGTTCAAACCAGTAAATCAGAAAGAAAGGACAGGCAGAGACAGGTAAATAAACACGATGTACTAATAGGCTTAAGTGTGTTTATTTTAATGCAAGGAGTATTACAGGTAAGGCAGAGGAGCTTGGAGGCTGGATCAGTATATGGGACTATAATTTTGTAACCATTATAGAGACTGGGTTGAGAGAGGGACAGGACTGACCGCTCAATGTTCTAGGGTTTCATTGTTTTGGATGAAATAGAGAAGAAGGTAAAAGAGATGGAGGAGGACCATTACTAATCAGGGAGAGTATTACATCTGCACTCAGACAGGACACGCTGGAGGGTTTATCCACTGTGGCAATATGGGCAGAGCTCAAAAATAAGATGGGTCCAATCACTCTGACAGGATTATACTATAGGTCCCCTAACAGCCACTGAAAGGTTGAGGAACAAATATTTAGGCAGATTATAGAAAAGTGCAATACTAACAGATTGGGTGACTTCATAGTGGGTGACTTTAACTTTCCCAATATTGACTGAGATTCCCTTAGACCAAGAAGCTTAGCAGGGGCAGAATTTGTTCAGTGCAAGAGGGTTTCCAGAAACAATATGTCGATGGTCAACTAAAGGAGGGGCCATACTGGAAATTGTATTGGCTAATGAGCCTGGCCAGATGACTGACCTTTCAGTGGAAGAGCATTTTGGAAACAATGAACACAACTCTTTAAATATTAAGATAGCTAGGAACAAAGATCACAGGATTATACCATTGCAAGAAGGTATTAAATTGGGGAGGGAAAATTATGCCAGGCAGGAGCTAGGGAGTGAACATGGGAGGAGCTGTTATCAGGCAAGTCCATACTTGACATATGAGAACTGTTTAAAGACCTACTGGGGAGAGTTCAAGACTGGCATGTTCCAGAAAGGAGGAAGGACAAAGGATAGCAAGGTAAGGAATCCTTGGCTAACAAGCGAGATTGTGAATTTAGTTAAAAGAAGCATATAGGAGAAAGTAAGGACTGCAGATGGTGGAGATCAGAGTCGAGAGTGTGGTACTGGACAGACACAGCAGGTCAGGCAGCATCCAAGGAGCAAGAGAATCGACGTTTCGAGCATAAGGCATTCCTGATGAAGGGCTTATGCCCGAAATGCAATTCTCCTGCTCTTGGGATGTTGCCTGACCTGCTGTGTCTTTTCAGCACCACACTCTCGACAAAAAAAGCATATGTAAGGTTGAGGAAGTTAAAATTGGACAGGGCCCTTGAGGAATATAAGGAAAGCAGGAAAGTACTCAAGCAGGGAATTAGGACAGCAAGAAGGGGCCATGAAATGACCTTCGCAAGTAGAGTTAAAGATAATTCCAAAGCATTTTATACATATATTAAAAACAAGAAGATAACTAGGCAGAAGATAGGACCAGGCAAAAGTAAGGACTGCAGATGCTGGAAAACAGAGTTTAGATCAGAGTGGTGCTGGAAAAGCACAGCAGGTCAGGTAGCATCTGAGGAGCAAGAAAATCGACGTTTCGGGAAAAGCCCTTCATCAGGACCAATCAAGGATAAAGAAGAGAACTTATGCTTGTTGATAAAGGATGTGGGTGTGATCCTAAATGAGTAATTTGCATCAGTGTTCACCCGGGAGAAGGATGTGGAGGATAGTGAGATTTGTGTACAGCATGTTAGGGCATTTTGAGATCAAGAAAGAAGTGGTGTTGGGTCTTTTGAAGAGCATTAAGGTGGATAAATCTGCAGAGCCCACTGGTATCTACCCCAGTTTACTGAGAGAGGCAAGAGAGGAGATTGCTGGGGCCTTTATGTTTGTATTCTTGCTAGCCACTGGAGAGGTCCTGGAGGACTGGTGAGTTGCTAATGTTGTTCCTCTGTTTAAGTAGGGCAGTAGAGATAATCCAAGAAACTATAGACCTGTGAGTCTCACATCAGTGGTTGTGAATTCTTTGGGATAGGATTTACGCATATTTGGAAAACCATGGCCTAATTAGGGACAGTCAGCATGGGTTTGTGCAGGGAAGGGCATGTCTTTCTCATTTGATGGAATTTTTTGAGGAGATGACAAAGATGATCAATGAGGGAAGGGAGTTGATTACATGGATTTTAGTAAGATCTTTTACACGGTCCCTCAAGGTAGGCTCACCCAGAAGATTAAGATGCATGGGATTGCCAGTGACTTAGTTGCATAGATTCAGAATTGGCTTGCCCATAGAAGTAATGGTGGAAGGGCTTTTTTCCGGCTGGTGGTCCATGACTAGTGGTGTTCTGCAAGTATCCGTACTGGGACCTCTGCTGTTTGTGAAAAATGATATAGATGAAAATGTAGATGGGCGGGTTAGTAAGTTTGCAGACAATACTTCTTTGTGTTGAAGTTCTGGATAGTGTAGAAGGTTGTCAAAGGATACAGTTGGATATAGATCAGTTGCAGATATAGGCAGAAAAATGGCAGATGGCACTTAATCCATGAGTAAGTATGAGGTACTGCACTTTGGGAGACCAAATGTTAAGGAAAAGTATACGTTAAAAGCAGGACCCTGAACAGCATTGATGTACAGAGGGATCTCGTGGTTCAAGTCCATAGCTCACGATAAGTTGCCATTCAAGTGTTTAGGGTGGTAAAGAAGACAGATGGCATGCTTGCTTTTATTTGTCAGGGAATTAAGTCAGGGTGTCTTGTTGCAGCTTTACATGTCTTTGGTTAGGCCACACTTGGAGTGTTCTGGATGCTATATTACAGGAATGCATGAAGGCTTTGGAGAGGGTGGAGAGGGTGCAGAGGAGGTTTACCTAAATGCTGCTTGGATGAGAGGATACGAGTTATAAGATGAGGCTAGATAAACTAAAGTTGTTTCCTCTTGAGCGACAGAGGCTTTGTGGAGACTTGATAAAAGTTTATAAAGTTGACAGTCAGAATCTTTTTCCCCAGAGTTGAAATGTCTAATACTTGGGTGCATACATTTAAGATGCGAGGGGAAATGTTCAAAGGAGACATGAAAAGCAAGTTTTTTACACTAAGAGTGAAAAGAGTCTGGAATGCACTGCCAGTGATAGATATGATAAGGCCATTTAAGGGATGTTTAGGATGTGCAAGGAATGGAGAGGTATGGACCAAGCCTTCACGCAGAAGGGATTAGTTTCATTTGGTGTCATGTCATGTTCGACCAATATTGTGTGCCGAAGGTCCCAGTCGCGTGCTGTAGGGTTCTATGTTCTTTCTTCTAACTTCCATCTGCCATTTCTGTATAGAGCTCTTGAGCCTGTATCCTACTGTATCTTCTGGCAATCCTCCTAACTATCCACAACTCCCTCAATCTTTGCATCAACCACAAACTTACTAATCAGACCACCTGCATTCTCCTCCAAATAATTTGTATGGGTATGTGTGTGTACAATATTACAAACAACAGGGTTCCCAGCACTGATCCTTGTGGAAAACCACTGATCACAGATCTCCAGTCAGAAAAACACCCTTCCACTCTGTTTTCTGTGAGCAATCCAGTTCTGTGTCCATCTTACCAGCTCAGCTAGCCTGCCATGAGAGACCTTGTCAAAGGCCTTGCTAAAATCCATATAAATAACATCCACCACCCTCATCAATCATCTTTGTCACTACCTCAGAAATAATAAATCAAAGACTTTGGAGGGTTCTAATTTACTGACCTGGATAGTTACGAAGGAACAAAAGAGGGATTAAAATCTGTTCTTGTAACTGCTGTCATTACTCTCCTCATAACCCACAATCACTTGACTCATCCTCTTACCTGCAGATACCTGACTACAACCCTTTGTTGCAGATTTCTCCCCACCCAAAACTGGCTCTAAATTCCCACCCATTACCATTTGCCACCCCATTTCCCACATATCTTCTGTTGGCAGTGTATCAATGACCTGTGGATTGAGTTTACTTGCTGAAATATTGCAGCTTTTGCCACAAAAAGGGTAAGTGGCTTTTGCAAGGATTCACTCCTACGTGTTTACATAAGTTGCCAAATTCTCTCTGTGACAATGAATCCTGCATTGGTGGTCGAACCAGAGAAAGAGAAGAAGCTAATGTTTTGTCTGATGTGGTTTGGAACACATCTGGTTGACTAATTTTTTTGAAGGAAGGAAATCTGTCATCCTCATGGTTTGACCAAAGTGATTCAGTCAAGAGTGTGGTGCTGGACAAACACATCAGGTCAGGGATTATCCGAGGAGCAGGAAAATTGATGTTTCGGGCAAAACCCCTTCATCAGGAATGAATGTGATTCCAGATCACAGCAATGTGTATGACACTTAACTGCCCTCTGGGAAATATGCACATTTCTTTATATTAATTGTAATTGATTTGTTGGGGAAAAACTGGTGTTTCTCCAAGTCATACAGTCACTCGTCATGAGCTTTTTTTCTAAACTATGATAAAATTCAAAAACAATCAGCATCAAGTATGCAAACAGGTTAATTACATTTTTTCTTGCTGCTAATCCCAACAGATAAAATAACCACTCAGTCTACCATGAATATCAATCTTTCACATAAGATCTCTTACTTTTTCTGCTACATTGTGTGGACAAATGAAACGTTTTTTTTTCCCAACTATTACATAAAAATTATTAAGTAATTCAATGAAGTGAAAATCTGTTCACAAACAGGCAGAATAAATAATTTGAATTTCTAAATGTACTTTCTCTTTTGTTACTTCACTTTAAACTTAATGTATTGCTTTTAGCTTCAATATTTTATCATTAAATATCCAGTCACATATTAACTTTTAACTATAAAAATATATTAGACCATAACATCATGAGACCATAATATATCGGAGTAATATTAGGCTATTTGGCCCATTGAGTCTTCTCCACCATTCAATCATGACTGAAATGTCTCTCAAGTCCATTCTCCTGCCTTATTCCCATAACCCATGATCCTCTTAGAATAACCAAACTATCTCTGCCTTAAATACACTTGTCCTCTGCAGCCTTCTGCTGCACTGAATTCCACAAATTCACAACTCTGGCTGAAGAAATTCCTCCTCAGCTCAGTTCAAAAGTATCTTCTCTTCACTCTGAAGCTGTGCTCTCTTACCAGTGGAAGCATCTTCTCCATATTCACTCTATCCAGTATTTCAATGAGATCAATCCTCCCCTCATTTTTCCATCAAGTGCAGACCCTGAGTCCTCAACAGCTCCTATATGACAAGCTCATCATCTCCAGGATTATTCTAGTAAAACTCCTCTGGACCTCTCTTGATTTGATTTATTTTGTCACATATACCTAAATACATTGAAATGTTTTGTTTTATGTGCCGTACAGGCAGATCATAACATATAAAAATCATTGGGTGATTAAACAGATTGAGGAATACAATATTATGGTTGCAAAGAAGGTACACAAAAATCAAGATCCACATTAGATTTGAAATTTGACAGGTCCATTCAGAAGTCTAATAACAGTGGAGAAGAAGCTGTTCTTGAAACTGTTGGTATGTCTGTTAAAGTTTTTGTATCTACTACCTGACAAAAGAGCTTAAAAATGTGTTGCTGGAAAAGCGCAGCAGGTCAGGCAGCATCAAAAGAACAGGAGAATTGACGTTTCGGGCATAAGCCCTTCTTCAGGAAGAAGGGCTTATGCCTGAAACGTCGATTCTCTTGTTCCTTTGATGCTGCCTGACCTGCTGCGCTTTTCCAGCAACACATTTTTAAGCTCTGATCTCCAGCATCTGCAGTCCTCACTTGCTCCTGCCTGACGAAAGAGGTTGGAAGAGATTATTACCAGGGTGGGAAAGATTTTTGATGATATTGGCTGCCTTTCCAAGGCATCGAGAAGTGTAGATAGAGTCAACAGATGGAAGGTTGGCTTACGTGATGATCTGGGCTACGTTCACAACTTTCTGATGTTTCTTACAAGTCCTGAGCAGAGTAATTGCTATACCAAGCCACGATGCATCCAGATAGAATGTTTTATATAGTGCATCAATAAAGTTTGGTGAGAGTAATTATGGACATGCCAAATTTCCTTCGCCATCTTAGGAAGAAGAGGCATTGTTGTGGCTTCTTGACTGTCACATTACCATGGGTAGTCCAGGACAGATAGATAGTGATCATCACTCCTAAGAATTTCACACTCTTGACCACCTCAGCTCCATTGTTGCAGATAGGGGAGTGCCCTCCTCCTAGCTTCCTTAAGTTGATGATCATCTCTTTGGTTTTGCTGACTTTTGGGGACATTGTTATCTTTACACCACACACCCAATCACTCTCTTTTCTGTATTCTGTCTTATCGTAGTTTGATGTCCAACCGACAATGGTAGCATCATCAGTGAACCTGTAGGTGAAGTTTGGATGAAATTTGGCCACACAGTTTTGAATGTACAGGGAGTATAGCAGGGGGCTGTGTATGTATCTTTGTGAGGTGCCAGTGTTGAGGATTGTCTTGGAGGTGTGCTGTTGCCTATCTTCACTGATTCTGCTCTGTGGATCAGCAAGTCGAAGATCTAGTTACAGAGGGTGGAGCAGAGATCTCGGTCTTGGAGTTTTAGTTGGGGTTATAGTGCTGCAAGTGGAGCTGTAGTCAATAAGTAGAAACCTGACGTAGGTATTCTTATTTTCCAGATGTTCCAATGATGAGTGTAGGACTAGGAAGATGGCGTCCACCAGGGACATGTTGCATTGATAAGCAAATTACAAAGGATCAAGGTAGGCTGGGAGGCTCGAGTTAATATGACCATGACTAACCTGTTGAAGCACTTCACAATTATGGAAGTCAGAGCTGCTGGGCAGTAGTGATTGAGGCATGTTGTATGTGTTTTCTTTAGTACCGGAATGATGGTGGTCTTCTTGAAGTAGGTGCCAACTTCAGATTGTAGTAAGAATTTAAAGATGTCAGCGAGTACCCCTGCCAGCTGTCCATGCAGGCTCAGAGTATACAGCTAGGGACTCCATCTGGTCAGTCACTTTCCATTGGATTCAGTCTCAAGAAGATTGATGTGATGTCTGCAGTGCTGACTGAGGGGACAGGTACATCTCAGGTTGTTGGGGCAGGTGACATCATTTTATTGACATTCTGTTCAAACCAAATGTTAAATGCATTGAGCATGTCAGGGAGGGATGTATTTTTGCCCGTTATTCTGTTCTGCTTCATTTTGTAGACCGTTGTGTTGTATAGGCCTAGCTACAGATGGGTGGTTGGTTTGGGGCCTCCAATACCAGTTCATCTTTCCTTAGACACAGGGCCCAAAACTTTTCACAATATTCCAATGTGGCCTTATACAGCCTCAGCAGTACATCTTTGCATAGAACATAGAACATGGAAAAGTACAGCACAGAACAGGCCCTTTGGCCCATGATGTTGTGCTGAGGGTTAATCTAATGTAAAATAAAATAACTTAACCTACGCACCCCTCAACTCACTGCTATCCTAGTGCATGTCCAGCAGTTGGTTGAATGTCCCTAATGACTCTGCTTCCACCATCACTGCTGGCAATGCATTCCATGAATTCACAACTCTCTGTGTAAAGAACCTTTCTCTGACATCCCCTCTATATCTTTCTCCTAATATCTTAAAACTATGACCCCTCGTACCAGTCAATCCTGCCCTGAGGGAATGAATGCTAACATTGTATTTGCCTTCTTAACTCTCAAACAAATCTGCATGTTAACCTGAGGAAAATCATGAACTGGGACTCCTTAGTCTCTTTGTGCTTCAGGTTTCTGAAGCCTTTTCCTGTGCAGAAAAGAGAATAGGAGAAAGTGAGGACTGCAGATGCTGGAGATCAGAGCTGAAAATGTGTTGCTGGAAAAGCGCAGCAGGTCAGGCAGCATCCAAGGAACAGGAGAATCAACGTTTTGGACATGAGCCCTTCTTCAGGAATGGCTGAAGAAGGGCTCATGCCCGAAACGTCGATTCTCCTGCTCCTTGGATGCTGCCTGACCTGCTGCGCTTTTCTAGAAAAGGGAGTACACTTCTATCCTTCCAAACAAAGTGCATAATGTCATACTTTCCCACTTTATAGTCCATATTCTACTTTCTTGCCACTTTCCCACCTTGTCAAAGCCTTTCTGCAGTCTCTCTGTTTCCTTAAGACTCATCTTTGTGTCATCTGTAAAACTTAGGAACATTGTTCTGAGTTCCAAATCATTAAAGTATAATGTGGTCTCAACATTGGCACCAGCGATCTCCACTGCCAACCACTGTCACTGGCTGATGTCCTGAAAAGAAACACTTTTATGCCAAGTCTCTGCCTTATGCCAGTCAGCCAATTGTCTATCCATGGCCAGTACCTTGTTCCTAAAACCGTGGGCTCCTATGTTACTTAGCAGCTTCCTGTGTGCCATTTGAGTGGGCATCCATAATGACTAAGAGCATTGAATCTGTAGTTGATGTGTAACCAAGTCCATGGTTTACCTGGCTATTCCCACAAACGTGGTGGAGTAGCTTTTGTCCTCATTGTAACTCTGTACACTATTCCACCAATGCGGCTATGTTGGCATCTAATCCTGGCCATCAGCCACAACCTCTTGTCAATATCTTCATTTTGAATACACTTAGACGGCCTTGGTGGAGTTCAGTCAGCATCTGGTGTTGACCCTTTCTCGGGACAATCACTCTTGTTCCCCAATATGCCATCTTCTGCTGTGATCTGGTCACTCCGGGTCCAAAAAGGTTTTATTTCTGCTTGTGACAGCCCTTTGGATTCCCCCATCACCACCAACTGTTTCAGTTTTACCAGGACTGGATTTTTCTGCATCCAAAGTCTGTTATTGCCAGCTGTGACTGGAAGTGTAGCCAGAAATTTTAAATCCATTATGAATTCTTCCAGTGACAGTATCACTAGTGTATCTGCTAGCAGGTGGCAGCTAAATGCATTCACATTTGCTACTTGGCCTCCTGGGTGGTGGTCCAACTTGTAATTATACGCACTTAGTAATACAGCCCACCATTGAATTCAGCTTAAAGCTAAGGGTGGCACTGTCTTGTCCTCTTTAAATAGAGATTTTGTGGTCGATTATGATTACAAATTTACATCTGTCAAGGTATTGGTGGACTTTCCAGGGTGTGCACTCTTCTGAATATCAACCTATGAGTTCTCTTACTCAATTTAGGTGTACAGTAGGATTCTCTTGTTGCCTCGCGTCTTCATACCAGTAGGAACTACTATGACTTGAGACTCAGATCCTGAAGAAAATTATAGTCATTTGGTTGAGGTTTGAGTTTGTTTTGGGGTTTTGCAATGGGCTGATCTGAATTCCCTCTATTCAGGGTATATCCTGAGTGAGGCTATGCAATAGCTTTCACTCAAATGGTGTTCCCCAAGCTCAACTGGACTGGCGAGGACATCCACTTCCATTGGTATACCCCACAACTCATTTGCCATTGGAAAAGCCAGTTGTGGCACCTGTTTGAAGTTCTGCTGGGATTGAGTTAGTATGTGTTTTTGAATGGTTACATTGTTAGTCCCAGATACCAAGTGGTCTCTCATTAAGAGCAAAACCAAAGTCATGTGCCTCTGCCAGTTGTCTTAAACTAGTTAAAAATCCTGATACAGATTTTCCTGGTTCTCAAACTGCTGATTAAAACTGATAGTGTCTTGGAATTAGAGGAGGCTTGGGTTGTAATATTCCTTAAGTAAATCCATCAACTTGTGAAGGGGTCCAGTACCTCAATACTCAGGGAAAATTAATAACTGAAAAAGCTGTGGGTCCACAAGCTGTCAAAAAAATTACTTGTTGGTTTCTTCTGCCCTAATGTCATTTGCTCATAAAAGAAAACATTATTTCCACGTACAGGGCCCAGTCTTTGACAATAGGATTGAATAAATCAAGCATCTCAAATAATGGCATGATGCCAAAAATGCTTATCCCAACTCAAAGATTAATGTTGTGAGTGACTTTCTTCAAGAGCATGCTTTTCTCTTGTCACCATTGAAATAACTCGATAGGGGCTGGTGTCCCATCACTAAGTTACCCTTCATTTACATGTGGAGAGGCCTATTCCCTGTAACTTTGTTATTGGAAGGATTCTGTTAAACTGGAGAGGGTTCAGAAAAGCTTTACCAATATATTTTGCTGGGAAGGGAGGGTTTGAGATATAAAAATAGACTGGAAAGGCAGGGACATTTTTCACTGAAGCATAAAACCATGAGGGCCATATATGGGGTGAATGACAAGGGTATTTTCCCTAGAGTAGAGGGAGTTCAAAACTAGGGGGCATATTTTTAAGGATAGAAGAGAGAAATTTAAAGAGGACATGAGGGACAACTTTCTTTACAGAGTGATTTGTATGTGGAGTGAACTGCTTGAGAAAGTGATGGATGCAGGTACAGTTGCAATATTATGGATAAGTTCAACTCCTGGATAAGTTTATGAATAAGAATATGGATATGGGCCAAGAGCATGCAGGTGGGATGAGTTTAATTTGGGAACATTGTCAGTGTGAACTGGTGAGACCAAAAGGTCTGCTAGATGACTGTGATTATCAGAGTGAACAGGATGTTTGATCATCCTGTTCTTATCTGTCAGCAAAGGCTCCATGTTTGGACCAGATTAATAGCTCCAATCAGGGAAATCATTTTATGTAAGATCCACCTAGTTGTCCTCATACAATCACTACACTGGTATGTTGCTGGAGTTGTCCACCATGAAGGCTGTCGCAAAGCATCTATTCAGTTTCTCTGCCATTTCTTTGTTCTCCATTACTACTTCTCCAGCCTCATTTTCCAGTGGTCCAATATGAGCTCTTGTCTCTCTTTATGATGATGGTATAGCTCGAAGGGGTCTATTTTGCCCTGATTTTTTTGGAGAACCTTTGAGCCATAGCTGCTGAATTGTCTCTTACAAGCCAACAAAGTAAATAGCTCATGAGGGTTATTTCTTTTTCCAAGTAGAATCAGCATGATCAGAGTCAGAGTCCCATAGAACCAAGATTTTAGTTTCGCTTTTAGTGGTTGTTGGAGTTTTGATTTTGGTTGTAGAAGTTGCCATACTCTTTACTAGAATTTTCTCTTTGGGTTCTTTTCTCCAGTACTGGCAAAACATCTCATGTGAGACAATCTATTTTATTGAATTTGCATTTGACAAGGGAGCATAGGACATTATGGAGGCTGTAAACCTCTATAAGGTTCTATAAGGTTTACAAAATTATGAGGGACATGGATAGGATAAATAGGCAAAGTCTTTTCCCTGGGGTCGGGGAGTCCAGAACTAGAGGGCATAGCTTTAGGGTGAGAGGGGTAAGATATAAAAGAGACCTACGGGGCAACTTTTTCACACGGTGGGTGGTACGGTTATGGAATGAGCTGCCAGAGGATGTGGTGGAGGCTGGTACAATTGCAACATTTAAGAGGCATTTGGATGGGGATATGAATAGGAAGGGTTTGGAGGGATATGGGCCAGGTGCTGGCAGGTGGGACTAGATTGGGTTGGGATATCTGGTCGGCATGGACGGGTTGGACTGAAGGGTCTGTTTCCATGCTGTACATCTCTATGACTCTATAATGGAACAGTTAAGTAAATTATTATTTTGTTAAGTTTTCCAACAGAAATGAAATTATACAAGTCTTCTTTATTTTGTTTGTATTTGACTGTCGGGTAAGAATAAAGTATGTTTTGCTTAAAGCTATGTAGTCTAACCATTTGAATTACATCTGGACACAACACTTTATACTTGTCTTTAAATTAGACGAAAGTTAGGGTTGAGACTATCTCCTTGATATATGTGAAGGAGGTTTTAAGATCCAAAAAATACTCAAGATCTTATATATTATTAGTCAGCTGACTCTCATATCATCCTCCCCCTCTTATTTCTTTTAAATACCTCTCAATCCTCTGACTTCCCATTAATGTTCACCACATTGTCTGCTTTTAGCTTTTCTTTTATGCTGCTCCTGACTTCCCTTGTCAGCCATAGCTGCCTCAGTGGCCCCCTTCACACGTTTCTTCTTTCCTTGGATGAATTTCTGTTGTCTTGCCTGACTTAACTCCAGAAACCCCTGCCATTGCTGCTCCACTGTCTTCTCCGCTAGGCTCCCCATCCAATCAGAGCTGAAAAATGTGTTGCTGGAAAAGCGCAGCAGGTCAGGCAGCATCCAAGGAGCAGGAAAATCGATATTTCAGGCATACGCCCATCTTCAGGAATGAGGAAGGTGTGCCAAGCAGGCTAAGATAAAAGGTAGGGAGGAGGGACTTGGGGGAGGGGCGTTGGGAATGCGATAGGTGGAAGGAGGTTAAGGTGAGGGTGATAGGCTGGAGAGGAGGTGGGGGCG
>NC_057711.1:92408688-92464430 GCF_004010195.1 Chiloscyllium plagiosum
CATTCCTGAAGAAGGGCTTATGCCCGAAACGTCGATTCTCCTGTTCCTTGGATGCTACCTGACCTGCTGTGCTTTTCCAGCAACACATTTTTCAGCTCTGAGCTCCAGCATCTGCAGTCCTCACTTTCCCCATCCAATCAGTTGCTCCCTCACATCTTTGTAGTTACCTTTACTCAATTGCAACACTGTTACATCTGATTCCAGTTTCTCTCTCTCAAACTGCAGGATAAATTCTATCCTACTATGGACACTGCCCCTAGGGGTTCTTTCACCTTAAGCTCCATTATCAGGTCTGCCTCATTACACATCACCAAATCTAGAATTGTTATTCCCTCATGGGCTGTACTAGAAGGCGCCGCAAAGCCAACTCGTAGATATTCCACCAATGCCTCTTCTTGAGATCTGCTACAAACCTAATTTTCCCAGGCCACCTGCACATTGAAGTCCTCTGTGATTATTGTAATACAGAGGAACCTCAATTATCTGAAGGACATAGGCAGATAGTACTTTGTTCGGTTAACTGAATTTCAGATAATCGAATGCCGGATAACATAGTTTAGCCGAGCATCGGGACCTTACAATCTTGCCGGATAATCCGGTATTCAGATAACTGAATGCTGAATAATTGAGGTCCTTCTGTAGTTTTTTCTTCTTACATGTCTTTTCTATCTCCTGATCTTCTTTCTTCCCCATGTTCTAACTACTGCTAGCAGACCTGTACGTAACTCCTATCAGGGTTTTTTTTCCTTGGTACAGTCATGAAGTCATGAGTCCTATAGCATGGAGACAGGCCCTTTGATCCAAACTGGTCTGTGCTGACCAAAATGTCCATCAATGCTAACCCCATTTCCCTAAACTTGGCCCACATCCTTCTAAATCTTTCATATCCATGTATTTGACCAAATGTCTACAAATGTTGTTAATGTATCCACCTCGAACATGGGGAAGAAAGAAGATCAGGAGCTAGAAAAGACATGTAAGAAGAAAAGACTACAGAAGAACCTCAATTATTCAGCATTCAGTTATCTAGTAGCCTGTATCTCAGTATTCTCCTTGACAACATTGTCATTTTCTCGAGTGAATACTGTCAAAAAATATTCATTAAGTGCTTCCCCTACCTCCTCTGACTCCACACATAACTTCCCACTGCTATCCTTGATTAGCCCTAATCTTACTCTCGTCATTCTAGGTATTCCTTAAATACCTATAGAAAGCCTTAGGGTTTGTCCTGATCCTATCCACCAACAACTTCTCATGTCTCCTCCTGGCTCTTCTGAGCTCTCTCATAGTCCCAGCCTATGTTTGGAAAATTAAAATCCCCTACTATTACAACTCTATTGCTCCTGAAAGTCTCCCTAATCTCCTTACAAATTACTTCCTCTAATTCCTGCTGACTACTTGGGGGCCTATAGTACAATCCCAAAGACGTCAACATCCCCTTCTTATTTCTTAGCTCCACCCACAAAGCCTCACTTTTAAATAGTGGCACCACATTAGTCTTCCAGCATCTCACCTGTGACTTTCAGTGAGGGGGCCCAGTAATCACTTCTCTAGCTTTGCACAAAGTTCATGGTCAGGTCCAGGGATTTATCCACCTTAATGCGTTTTAAGATGTCTGGCATCTTCTCCTCTGTGAAATGGACATTTTTCAAGGTGTTGCTATTTAATTCTCTAAGTTCACTAGCTTCCGTATCCTTCCCTACAATAACCACTAATGCAAAATACTCATTTAGCATTTTCCATCTCTTGTGCTTCCACATATATGCAGCCTTGCTGATCTTTAAAATGCCCTATTCTCTCCCTCGTAATCCTTTCGTCCTTAAGGTATTTGTAAAATCCCTTTGGATTCTCCTTAACCCTATTTACAAAAGCTATCCCTTTTTGCCATCCTGATTTCCCTCTTAAGTATGCTCCTACTGCCTTTGCACTCTTCTAGGGATTCACTCAATCCTTGTTGCCTGTACCTGACATATGCTTCCTTCTTTTTCTTGACATAAATTTAAATTTCTCTAGTCATCCAGCATTCCCTAACACCTATCAGCCTTGCCCTTCACCCTAAAAGGAACATACTGTCTCTGGACTCTTGTTATCTCATTTTTGAAGGCTTCCTGCTACCACCTGTCCCCTTGCCTGTGAATATCCAAGCCCAATCCACTTTTGAAAGGTCTTTCTCACTACCTTCAAAATTGACTTTCCTCCAATTTAGAACTTTTACTTTTAGATCCAGTCTATCCTTTTCCATCTCTGTTTTGAAACCAATACTTCCTTTTCTCGGCAGCAGTCGCAGTGGGAGGAGCGACAGCCAGGACCAGAGGCCGAATGGGAAGGTAAGAGTAAAGTTTAAAAACTTACCACGTATATTGGCAGAGTGCACACTGAGCAGAAGTGGACATGGGATTGCTGGGTTATATATTTGGGAATGGAGGTAAGGGCAGTTGAATGTTCCTCCTGCAAAACATAAGAGGCAAGGGTCACCACCAGTGTCTCTACTGACTGTCTTTGGGAAGTGCATCTAACTCCAGCTCCTCAAAAACGGTGTTAGGGAACTGGACCTGGAGCTGGATGAATTTTGGATCATTCGGAAGGTGAAAGGTGTTATTGAGAGGAATTACAGGGAAGTAATTAGGGCGGAGGGTGTTATTGAGAGGAATTACAAGGAGGAATTAGGGTGGTACAGTGGCTCAGTGGTTTGCATTGCTGCCTCACAACACCAGGGACCTAGATTCGATTCCAGCCTCGGGCGACTGTCTGTGGGGAGTTTGCACATTCTCCCAATATCTGCGTGGGTTTCGTCTGGGTGCTCTGGTTTCCTCCCACAGTCCAAAGATGTGCAGGCCAGGTGAATTGGCTAAATTGCCCATTAGTCAGACGGAAATGGGTCTGGCTGTGTTACTCTTCGGAGGGTCGGTGTGGACTTGTTGGACTGAAGGGCCTGTTTCCACACTGTAGGGAATCTAATCTAATCTAATCAGGTAGTCACATCTCAGGTACAAGAAGGGAGATGGTTTACTGTCAGGGAACGGAAAGGGAACTGGCAGGCAGTGCAGGGAATCTCTGTGGCTGTTCCTCTCAATAACAAGTATACTGTTGGGGTGGGGGTGGGGAGGGCACCCTCGCACAGAGTCTGTCCCTGTTGCTCAGAAGGGACGGGGGAAGAGGAGAAGAGCATTAGTCATGGGGACTCCGTAGGGAGGAGAACAGATAAGACGTTTTGTTCGAACAATAGACTCTCATGGGTTGGTGTGTTGCTTCCCAGGTGCCAGGGTTTGTGATGTCTCTGATCGTGTTTTAGGGATGCTTGCAGGAGAGGGGGAGCAGCCCCAAGTCGAGGTCCCCAAAGGTATTAATGACATAGGTAGGAAGAGAGATGGGGATTTAAGGCAGAAATTCAGGGTGCTAGGGTGGAAGCTTAGAGCTAGGATAAACAGAGTTGTTATCTCTGGTTTGTTGCTCGTGCCACATGCTAGCGAGGTGAGGAATAGGGAGAGAGAGAAGAGTTGAACACATGGTTACAGGGATGGTGCAGAAGAGAGGATTTTGGTTTCCTGGATAATTGGGGCTCTTTCTGTGGTAGGTGAGACCTCTATAAACAGGATGGTCTTCACCTGAACTTGAGGGGCACCAATATCCTTGGGGGAAGATTTGCTAATGCTCTTCAGGTAGGTTTAAATTAATTCAGCAGAGGGATGGGAACCTAAATTGTGGTTCGAGTATACAGGAGGTTGAGAACAGCGAAGTCTGAAATAAGGTTTCAGGGTCACAAGAGGGCATCAGCAAGCAAGAAGTTGGTCTGAAGTATGTCTATTTCAATGCCAGGAGCATCCAGAATAAGGTGGGTGAACTTGCAGCATGGGTCGGTACCTGGGACCTTGATGTTGTGGCCATTTCAGAATAATGGGTAGAGCAAGGATAGGAATGGTTGTTGCACGTTCCGGGATTTAACTGTTTCAGTAATAGCAGAGATGATGGTAAAAGAAGGGGGGGTGCGGCATTGTTAGTCAAGGACAGTATTACGGCTGCAGAAAGGACAGTTGAAGACTCTTCAAATGAGGTAGTATGGGCTGAGGTTAGAAACAAGAAAGGATAGGTCACTCTGTTCGGAGTTTTCTATAGGCCTCCAAACAGTTCCAGAGGTTTAGAGGAAAGGATAGCCCTTCCTGAAGAAGGGCTTGTGCCCGAAACGTCGATTCTCCTGTTCCCTGACCTGCTGCGCTTTTCCAGCAACACATTTTCAGCAGTAGAGGAAAGGATAGCAAAGATGATTCTCGAAAGGAGTGTGAGTGTGCCAGGGTTTGGGGAACTTCAACTTCCCAAATATTGACTGGGAATACAATATGCAGACAGGCCCACAAGGTCACATTAGATTTGGTACTGGGTAATGAACCCAGCCAGGTGTTAGAGTTGGAGGTAGGTGAGCACTTTGGTGGCAGTGACTACAATTCAGTTATGTTTACTTTCGCAGTGGAAAGGCATAGGTACACACCAGAGGGCAAGAGCTACAGCTGGGGGAAAGGCAATTATGATGCGATTAGACAAGAGTTAGGATGTATAAGATGGGGAAGGAAACTGCAGAGGATGGGCACAATAGAAATGTGGAGCTTATTCAAACAACAGCTATCGTGTGACCTTGATAAGTATGTACCTGTCAGAGAAGGAGGAAGTTTTTGAGTGCAGGAGCCATGGTTTACGAAGGAAGTTGAATCTCTTGTCAAGAGGAAGAAGGCAGCTTATGTTAGGATGAGACATGAAGGCTCAGTTAGGGTGCTTGGAGTTACAAGGTAGCCAGAAAATACCTAAAGAGAGAGCTAAGATGAGCAAAGAAGGGTCATGGGAAGTTGTTGGCGGATAGGATAAGGGAAAACCTAAACCTTTCTATAGGTATATAAGAGATAAAAGAATGACTCGAGTAAGAATAGGACCAATCAAGGATAATTTGGGAAGCTGTGTGTGGAGTCAGAGAACTACAGTAAGCACTAAATTAATACTTTTCATCAGTATTCATGCTCGAAAAAGACAATGTTGTCAATGAGAACACCGAGATACAAGAAATGAGACTAGTTGGGATTGAGATTCAGAAGGAGGAAGTGTTAGCAATTCTGGTATAGGTTAGGTGGGCTTGGATCGGCGCAACATCGAGGGCCAAAGGGCCTGTACTGCGCTGTATTCTTCTAGAACACCGAGATACAAGAAATGAGACTAGTTGGGATTGAGGTTCAGAAGGAGGAAGTGTTAGCAATTCTGGAAAGTGTGAAAATAGATAAATCCCCTGGACCAATGGGATTTATCCTAGGATTCTCTGGGAGCCAGGGAGGAGATTGCCGAGCCTTTGGCTTTAATCTTTATGTTGTCATTGTCTACTGGAGTAGTACCAGAAAACTGGAGGATAGCAACTGTTGTCTTCTTGTACAAGAAGGGGAGTAGAACAGCCTGGTAATTATAGACCAGTGAGCCTTACTTCGGTTGTGGGTAAAGTGTTAGAAAAGGTTATAAGAGATAGGATTTCTCATCATCTAGAGAGGAATAAGTTGATTAGGGATAGTCAACATGGTTTTGTGATGGCTCGGTCATGCCTCACAAACCTTATTGAGTTCTTTGAGAAAGTGACCAAACAGGTGGATGAGGGCAAAGTGGTTGATGTGGTATATATGGATTTCAGTAAGGCATTTGAGGAGGTTCCCCATGGTAATCTACTGCACAAAATATGGAGGCATGAAACTGAGGGTGATTTATTGGTTTGGATCAGAAATTGGCGAGCTGAAAGAAGACTGAGGGTGGCGGTTGATGGGAAATGCTCATCCTGGAATTCAGTGGTGGTGTACCACAAGGATCGGTTTTGGGGCCACTGCTGTTTGTCATTTTCAAAAACGACCTGGATGAGGGTGTAGAAAGATGGGCTAGTAAATTTGCAGATGACACTAAGGTCAATACAGTTGTAGATAGTGCCGAAGGATGTGGTAGGTTACAGACGAACATAGAAAAGCTGCAGAGCTGGGCTGAGAGGTGGAAAATTCGAGTTTAAGGCAGAGAAGTGTGAGGTGATTCACTTTAGAAGCAGTAACAGGATACTGGGTGAACGGTAGTGTACATGAACAGACAGATCTTGCTGTCCATGTACATAGATCCCTCAGAGTTACCACACAGGTTAATCAGAAGACATACAGTGTGTTAGCTTTTATTGGAAGAGGGGGTCGAGTTTCAGAACCGTGTGGTCAAGCTACAGCTGCACAAAACTCTGGTGCAGCCTCACTTGGAGTACTGCATGCGGAAGGATGTGGAAGCTTTGGAAAGGGTTCAGAGGAGCTTTACTGGTATAGAGGGAAGGTCTTCTGAGGAAAGGTTGAGGGACTTGAGGCTGTTTTATTTAGAGAGAAGAAGGTTAAGAGGTGGCTTAATTGAGACACGTAAGGTAATCAGAGCATTAGATAGGATGGACAGTGAGAGCCTTTTTCCTAGGATGGTGAGGGCTAGCACGAGGGGGCATAGCTTGATATAGGACAGAGGTCAGAGTTTCTTTACTCAGAGAGTAGTAGGGGTATGGAACGCACTGCCTGCAACAGTTGTAGATTTACCAACTTTATGGGCATTTAAATGGTCATTTGATAGTTATATTGACGAGAATGTAATAGTGCAAGTTAGATGGTCTTCAGATTGTTGCATCGCCCTGTGAAAACATCGAGGGCTGTAGGGCCTGTACTGCTCTGTAATGTTCTATGTTCTAATAGAATTACGATCACTGGCCCCAAGGTGCTCCCCCACAGACACCTCAGTCAATTCTTTGCCTTATTTCCCAAACGTAAGTCAAGTTTTGCACCTTCCCCAGTAGGTAAATCCACATACTGAATCAGAAAACTTTCTCACACACACTTAAATTCCTCTCCATCCAAACCCTTAACACTATGACAGTCCTTGTCTATGTTTGGAAACTTAAAATCCCCGCCTGTTACCATCCTATTATTCCTACAGATTAAATTAGATTCCCTACAGTATGGAAACAAGCCCTTCAGCCCAAAAAGTCCACACTGACCCTTCAAAAGAGTAACCCATTCTGACCCATTCCCCTGCCCTATGTTTACCGCTGACTAATGCACTTACCACTATGGGCAATTTAGTATGGCCAAATTCACCGACATGCATATCTTCGGATTGTGGGGGGGGGAACTGGAGCATCCAGTGGACAGTCGCCCGACCCAGGATTCAAACCTGGGTCCCTGGTACTGTGAGGCAGCAGTTAACCACTTAGCCACCATGTCGATTGTTGAGATCCCCTTTCAAATTTGTTTCAATTTTCTGCTGACAATCCCAATCAGGCAATGATCCCTTTCTTATTTCTGAGTTCCACCCTAACAACTTCCCTGAACATACTCCCAGGAATTTCATCCCTAAGTACAGTCATAATGTTATCCTAATCAAAAATGCCACTCCTCTCTTGGTCCCTTTCTATCCTTCCTACAGTATCTATACCCTGGAGCATTAAGCTGCCAGTCACTGAGCTACGTTTCTGTAATCACTATGATGTCTCAGTCCCATGCTGTCAACCGTGTCCTGATTTCATGTGTCTTACCTGTTAGGCTCTTGCATTCACATAAATGAAGTTTAATTTATCAGTCCTATTGTTCTCTGCTTTGCCCCTGCCTGCCCTGACTGCTTGACTCATTCCTTTCCCCAACTGCAGTCGTCTCAGACTGATCTCTGTTCTCACTATTCTCCCTAACGTCCTACATCTGACAGGAAGAGCAAGATTCTACTAAATGCCAGCTTTGCACCTTAAAAATCTACAGACTCAGAAAATAACACCGTCTTATTGGTCTAAAACCACTTTTCCGGAGAACTTCGTATCTGTTTTATATTTTTAAAGTTTAATCAAGAGACAGATCTCAATTAAAAAAAACCCACTGCTCAGTAGTTTAGACTTACAAAGAAAAATGTAACGTTACACTTTTTAAGAAAAAGCCACTTAGCTGCTCCCCTGCTGTGAGCTTCCCCACTCAGTTTTCTCCAATGTCAGGTGTGAATTTCACTATTTGTTTAATTTTCTTAGAAGCAATTCCACCCTCCAGAGATACTTGAAAGTAAATAGCAGAGACAGTCAGCTGTGCTGGCTCACTGCTTGTTTGTTTCACGGACCACATGGTATCAGCTTCTCTGTCTTCCTCCTTTTATAAAGTGGTATTGTTTTGACCTCTTCATTTTTTCCAGAGTTTCTTATGAAAAAGTACTTACTACTCAAAATATTTGAGGGAAACTGCTCCAATGCTGTAGATACCCCCCAAAAAGCAACAACTCTTATCCTCCACCTTTGATTTTGGTAAACTTGTGTGTTTTTATCATTCATACACAGTTGGGCTACACAGGCGTGAGTGTACAGAAGGGGACTGAAAACGCACCCCTGCAGGGTGCCAGTTTTGAAGATTATTGTGCAGGAGGTGCTATGTTCTCTCTTTACTGATTGTGGTCTGTGGGTCAGGAGGCTGAGGATGCTTTTGCAGAGAACAGAGCCGAGACCTAGGTCTTGGAGTTTTGAGATTAGTCTCATTGGGATTATGATGCTGAAGACAGAGCTGCAATTGATGAGTAGGAGCCTGATGCAGGTGTCTTTGTTATCCAGATAGTCCAAAGATGAGTGTAGGGTTGGGGAAATAGTGACCAATGTTGGAAAATTGCAGGGAAGGCTGGGACACTAGAGTTGAGGTGGGCCATAACTAGCCTCTCAAAGCTCTTCATGATTATGGAGATCAGAGCCACTGGATGGTAGTTGTTAAGGCATCGGTTTTCTTTGGTACCGGGATAATGGAGGTCTTCTTGAAGGTGAGGACTTCAGATTAGAGCAATGAGGTTGAAGATGTCAGCAAACACCTCCGCTTGTTGGTTTGTACAGGATCTAACGCAGGGACTCTGCGTGGGCTAGTCACTGTCTTTAGATTTACTCTCAGGAAGACTGATCTGACACCTGCAGCAGTGACAGAGGGAACTGGTGCGTCTGGGGCTATTGGAGCAGGTGACATTCTGCTTAAACAAGCATAGAACGTATTGAGCGCATCGGGGAGGGTTGTATTTTTGTCCGCTGTCTTGCTCTGCTTCATTTTGTATGTTATGTAGTGTAAGCCTTGCTATAGGCAGTGTCTACATGGTTAGTTTTAGCCTCTAATTTGGTTTAGTACTGCCTCTTTGCATCTCTGATGGCTTTGCGGAGATCATTTCTAGATTTTCTCCGTTGGCCTGGGTCATCAGACTTGAATGCTGCATGCCTGGTCTTCCATAGGCAGTGGATTTCCCAGTGCACCCAACATTTCCAGTTGGGGAACACACGGATTGACTTTTTTGGCACTTGTTAATGAAGTCCATGATGGTGGTGGCAGACTTGTCTAGGTTGTCTGCTGAATTCTTGAATGTGATCCAGTCCACTAATTCCAAGCTATCCCGGAGGAGTTCTTCCATTGCCTCGACCAACATTGTGCGACTTTCTATGAAAGTTCCTCTTGTTTCAACTTCTGCTTGTTAACTGGGAAGAAGAACAGTACTGTGATCTGCAGTGGAATTTGATGGTTGTGCAGCAGTTGTGTACCAAGGATATTCAGTCCTCTGTTGGAGCAGATATATTGATGGTATTTTGATAGAACCCACCTGATGTTGGCCTTGTTGAAGTCAGCAGGCACAATGAATAAGACCTCAGTGAATTTTGTCTCCAGAGCATTTGTAATCGTGTAAAGTTCATCTAGAACATTCTTCACTTCCACCTGGGGTAATATGTAGACTGCTGTCAGGATGACAGAGGTGAATGGCATTTCACTGCACGATAACAAAGAACAAAGAAAATTTACAGCCCAGGAACAAGCCCTTCAGTCCTCCAAGCCTGAGCCTATCCAATCTACTGTCTAAACCTGTCGCCCAATTCCTAAACATCTGTATCCCTCTGCTTCCAACCTACTCATGCATCTGTCTAGACGCATCTTAAATGAATCAACCGTGCTTGCCTCTACCACGTCTTCTGGCAATGCATTCCAGATGCCCACCACGCTCCGTGTGAAGTATTTGCTGCGTGTATCCCCCTATGGCTTTCCACCTTTCACCTTGAAAGCGTGACCTCTTGTTATTGAATTCTTCACCCTGGGAAAAAGTTTGTCTCTATCTACCCTGTCTATACTCTTCATGATTTTGTAAACCTCAATCAGGTCCCCCCCCTCCATAATCACCTTTTTTCTAATGAAAACAAACTTAACCTACTGAACCTCTCTTCATAGCTAGCACCTTCCATACCAGGCAACATCCTCAAACCTTCTCTGCACCCTCTCCAAAGTGTCCACATCTTTTTGGTAATGTGGCGGCCAGAACTGTGCACAGTATTCTAAATGCGGCTGAACCAATGTCTGGTACAGATAAGACTGTTTGATTCAAAGTTCTGCTGCCATACTCTAAGTCATATCAAGATCTCTCATCCATTAACTCTAATTGGGTCCAGCACGGAAAGAGTCCAACCAGTCTACGCTGAATACATTTCCAAACTAAATTCATCCCACCTATCGGCTCCTGGCTAATATCCAAACCTTTCCTGTTCACGTACTTTCCTGTTCACGTACGTCTTTTAAACGTTGTAATTGTACCCACATTCACCACTTCTTCAGGAAGTTCATTTCATTTGCTAACCATCCTGTGTAATAAAAATGCCCCTCTTCTTAAACTGTCTCTCCTCTCTCACCTTAAAAATGCATCCCTTAGTCTTGCTAGTCTTGAAATCCAACCCTCACTCGCCCCCACCCCCACCCCCATCCTAGCAAAAGGACAACTACTGTTAACCCCATCTATACCCCTCATCATTTTAAAAACTATCAGGTCACCTCTCAACCTCCTATGCTCCTGTGAAAGAAGTCCCAGCCTATCCAGCTTTTCTAGCCTTCCTTTATAACTCAAAACATTCCATACCCGGCAACATCTGGTAAATCTCTTTTGAACCCCTTCCAGCTTCATAATATTCTTCCTATAACTGGACAACCAGAACTGGAGTGTTCAGAACAAGCCTCACCAATGTCCTGTACAATTTCAACATGACGTCCAACTCCTGTACTCAAATGATTGAGCAATGAAGGCAAGCGTGCTAAATGCCTTTTTAACCATCCTGTCTATATGTGACGCAAACTTCAAAAAACTATGTACCTGCACCCCTAAGTCCCTCTGTTCTACAACACTAACCAAGGCCCTACCATTAATTATGTAAGGCTTACCCTGGTTTGTTTACCAAAATATGATACCTCACATTTATCCAGATTGAACTCCATCTGCCATTTTTCAGCCCATTGACCTGCTTGATGTTTCCTGACCTACATTGGCTCCACTTCCAACAACACCTCAATTCACATTCCTTTTTCAAATTCCTCTGTTGCCATATGCTTCCCTAAACCTAGTGTACAACCTTACACTATTTTACTGCATTCTTTTAATTCTGGCTATTGCACCACCTTTTTTTTTTAAATGTTATTGGTGACTATGCATTCAAGTTGTCGTCAATGCTGAAAATCTGAAACACCATAGTATAGAGAGCAATGGTAGAGATACAACAGCTAACATTTGATTTAACATCCATAACTCCCTGTCAGAATTAGAAAGCAATGCAGGTGAACAGATACATAAGGAAAACTGAACAGAAAAGAAAGCAGCAGAGGAAATTATCACAGGCACAAGAAAGGAAAAGAAATAAGAATGCAAGGAATGAATAGGCAATAATTGAATTATTAAAATGGTAATGGTCTAAAACGTGAAAAGGTCACTATACTCTTAACAGACCTAACTGTCCAATATGTCTTTTGCTTGTTTAATCATAAAGGAATAGGAGAAAAGCAGATATGCTTCAGAGTTGCACAACATTCTACTGAGTCATTCCCATTTTCAAAATGATCAGACATGTTGTATTTTACGGATTTCTCTTGATTTTCTTGTTTTTATGTGTATATCACTGTTTCTTACAATTCTTGCGAATATCTAGCACACTTCATTTGTGTATGTAACTTTCAGTTCTCAGAATTGAAGGGTTAAGCCCGAAACGTCAACTTTCCAGCTCCTCGTGCTGTCTGGCCTACTGCGCTTATTCTCTGAAGGTGGCAAGGCAAGTTGAAACAGTCGTTAAAAAGGCTTGTAAGTTTTTATAAGTGGAGGCATACAGTCTAAATGAAAGGAAATGATGCTATGCCTCAACAAATCATTTGTGTTCAGTTCTGGGTATCTCAATTGAGGTAGGATGTTGAAGCCCTGGAGAGAGTTCAAAGGAGGTTGACTAAAATTATACAAGGAATGAAGGATTTTAGACAGTAGGAAAAATTAGAGAGTTGGGGCTTATTCTCCTTGGAGCAGAGAAGATTAAGAAATGACCCATTTGAGGTGCTCAAAAGTATTAATAATTTTGACAGGCTAAAGAAAAACATTGTTCCCACTAGTTGGCACGTCAGTAACTAAGGGTCACAATCACAAGATTATCAGCTAGGATTTAGAATGTGCTGCCTGGTAGCAGGTGTTGGACTGGGGTTAACAAGGTCAGAAGTCACTTCACCTGATAAAGTAGTGCTCTGAAAACTTATGACTTCAAATATACCTGTTGGACAATAACCTGGTGTTGAGTGACTTCTGACCTTGGGATAATGGTGAAAGTTGATTCCATAGATGGTTTAAAAAAAAGCTGGATATATATTTGAAAGTGAAGTTAGAGGGCTACGCAGATAGGGATGGAGAGTGGACCAATCTGGAATGGTTTTTCAGGAGCTGGAATAACCACTTGGGGCAAATGGCCTCTTTCTGTACTGTAAAATTCCACAATTCTACAATTAGACACTTGGGAGTATTTTCAGCACTCGTATGGAACTCAATCTTGGAAGAAGAGACTGAATTTCCCAGAGTCAAAACTGTTATTAAAGAGGTCAGTGCCAGAGAGATTTTGAGGGTGCCTGATACAAGGTCTTTGAAAAAGAATTAGAATCCCTTGCAAAGGATACAGTTTTAATAGGACTTTGTGATCCATAATGGCTGTAATTTCTCAGTGGGATATATCTAAGCTGCCTCAGACATTTAAAGTAAAGCTTGGGGGTTATTTGACCACAGTTTGACTGTTTTCACATGAATATTAATGTTTAAATAAAGTGCATATGCATATATGGTTTAGAATAATTATTTTTTCTGCTCAGTACCTATTGAGTCATTCTGGGTATGTTTGTTTTGTTCAAGTTTCCATAACATTGTTTTTATTCCAATTCAATCCTGGAATCCTGCTGTTTATTTTCTTACCCTTAGTTTTTCCACACTTGCAACTTTATAAGATTATGATTGGTCAGATGGTAAAAGATATCAGTGTTGTGCCATATTCGTACAACAGGGATTATAAAACAATTGTGTTCTATGCTTTACAAAATTATGTTTTAGACAATTCTTCAGCTTTAGTATGGGTAACTATTTTTCCATATACACCCTTCATGCTTGCTGTGATCCACTTAATTACACTTCATTGTTTGACGAAGTATTTTTTTAAAAATGTAGGACTCCATACTCAAGGACTTGTACTTTCTGCAAAGAAAATAAACCCTTAAAAGATGGAGAGTAAAACATGAATATAATTACACAAACTACTCTGGATCATGAACTGAACTCATACAATATCCCACTGTTTGTAATACACATAACATTAAAAGTGCACTGTGTATTTTTACAGCAATGCACTTAAACCTTAACATACCAGCTCACCACAAACCAGACTCCAACCAGGATGCTGAGGATATACAGAACACACAAAACCCAATTATGTGGCAAATTTTCATATGCTATTAAAAATTTACATATTGCAATGCAAATGTTTGTAAATAATACAAACAGGCTGACGTGAGCGCATTCAGCAAACATGACTGTAAAATACAAAACTGTGCTCAATGATGGTTCCAAGTTCTTATCAATGGACATTACAACATAGTCTCAATCAACAGCAAGTTGCAGAGGCAGTTAAAAACAAAAACAAAGTGCTGGTGAAACTTAGATGGGTCTGGTAGCAACTGTCGAAAGAGAAACAGTTAACATTTTGAATCTGATAGGACTCTTCCTCACAACTGCAGAGATAGTTGTTGGACGTGCATTTGTGACCAGTCTGGTGATGTATGTTCAGAACAATTCTCATGGCACACGACTATATACGGATACCCAAGATTAAAGATTAATGTCTTTTTATACCCTATTTTCTGAGAGACTAGCTTTTGCACAGGAATTGGGCAAATGATTGAGTGAACTGCTGTAACAAATTTTGAATAAGTTTTCAACATGCAGTATGAAGATGCAGTCATTTTTACAAAGACAAAAAAAACCTATAATACTACATTGTGCAGTTTTGACATGGCAAGTCAATTCAGCAATGTAGCAAAGGAGGCTTGATAAGTCACGAATCACGGCAATCGAGATGAACCATAAAGTATCTGAATCTGTTTTCATTGATTTCATGACTTAGTACCTGGGGTAGTTGAATTCAGTTTCAATAACACCACATGGAAGCAAATAGAGGGGATCACATGGTGAAACCATCTAGGTTTAGCTTACATTTTAGTCAATCACCATGAGAAGCACATTTTTGATGGAATGTTCACTAACTTCCTACCCCTTGCACATTTATGATACATAATACATTTGCATATTTAAGTTTGCAGCTACAAAGAATTTCATTTAAGTAAACCTGTACTCAAATTTGCTGAATGAAACAATCAAACAAGCTTCCCTTTCCTTGATGAGAGTTGAGAAATCCGTCAGTGGGTTCTCTACTACCATTCTTTACTACTACAAAAGTATGTTCACTGTTTAATGTACATGCTAGTATTTCTACAGTCCCATCAGCTTTATTGGTAAGCTTACGAAAAGGACCTTGTCATCTGCTCATCGTGTAAGCTTGAGGAGTCAGTATACTGGCCTGAAAAATCTCTACCCTAATTAAAGCATTGTTCACTGTACATCGTAAAGACTCAAAAAGAACCTATCTTTGATTCTGAAAGATACCCTGTCTACCTCCCAGTACTTGGAAGGAAAAGATGTCACAAACACATGACCAACAGGTGAAGATAGCCATCATACATTGCTAATGTGCAGCAAAACATAAAAGTGCTATTTGCCTCCAACAGGGTGATGCTGTAAAGTCAAAAAGACATTTTGCCAACCATACAAATACCTGTCAATAATTACAACGGAAAAGTCGGTAGGCTGATGGAACACACTCAATGTGTATAGCTCCAATATTGAAGCTTCATACCACAGACAATATATTTTGCATACTGCTGCCACTGGGATGCCAATCTACAAGATACACTGCAGCAATTCTCTAAGACCCCTATGACAGCACCAAAATCTGAGAAAAGGCTGCAAAGAAGATTTGTCAAAAGAGCCTTCATGCTTGCCTTTATTGGTCAGTGCATTGAGTATTGGAGTTGGAAGGGCATGTTGCAGCTATACAGGCAATTCTGGTCTCCCTGCTACAAAGGATATTGTGAACCTTTAAAGGGTTCAGAAAAGATTTACAAGGTTTCCAAAGGGTTTGTGCTTTGGGAGAGGCTGAACAGGCAAGGGCTATTTTCCCTGAAGCATCAGAGGCTGACCTTAGATGTTTATAAAATCATGAGCAGCATGGATAGGGTGAATAGACAAGGTCTTTTCCCTGAAGTGGGGGGCACTAGAGGACTAGAGGACACAGGTGAGAGCAGAAGGATTTAAAAGGAACCGAAGAGGCAACTTTTTCCCCGGGTACAACAGAGTGTTACAAGGGGACATAAATTTAAGGTGAAGGGTGGAAGGTATAGGGGAGATGTCAGGGGTGGGTTCTTTACCCAGAGAGTGGTGGGGGCATGGAATGCACTGCCCGTGGGAGTGGTAGAGTCGGAATCATTGGCGACCTTTAAGCGGCATTCGGATAGGTACATGGATGGGTACTTAATCTAGGTTAGACGTTCGGCACAACATCGTGGGCCGAAGGGCCTGTTCTGTGCTGTATTGTTCTATGTTCTATGTTTTCATGCAGAAAACGTGCATGGAACAAGCTGCCAGAGGAAGTGGTTGAGGCTGGTACGACAACATTTAAAAGGCATCTAGATGAATAGGAAGGGTTTAGAGGGATATGGACCAAATGCTGGAAAATGGCAAAGATTAATTTAGGAATTCTGATCAGCAAAGACAAGTTGCGCTGAAGGTTCTGTTTCCGTGCTGTACAACTGACTATTCCATAAACTTAAATAATATTAATATTAAAAATAGGGGTTTGGAAAATTAAGACATTTAATTCAGAATGTGAAAGTGTAACTGCACATCTAGACAAAATTAAGCAGAAAATATGGATTTAATCAGTACATGTAGTAAATGCAAGATTTCAATATTTGCAAAGTTATGAAGTAGGTGATGAACAGCCCAATAATACAACTCAAGTTAGGATCCTGTTAAAAATGACAATGCTTCAGACAGTACTCAGTATAAAATTTTATTGTGGTACACATTTTGATAATAGGTAAAACATCCATACTTGCGATTTTTGGTTTTATTATGCAGCTGGCAAAGTCAACTGAGATGAGAATGGTGACTGCAGTTTAACTCCAATGAAAACAGTATCACATACTATTACATATCTGGCTAAATGTTGTGCAATTTTTGCATGATGTGAATATTGCAGTTATAAACTAGAGATATATAACAAATGCATCTGTAAACTGACAAGCCCCTGCTTTTCAGGGAAAAAAAAATCAAAGCAAGAAAGACTTGACGTTTTTAAGTCCTGGATAAAGTAATGCACTAAACTTAACAGTAAACAGCACAGATTACAAAAATAACCCCCCTAATCACCAAAAGTGCAGAATACTTTTAAAGTACCATTTTCCCTTCCTTGAGTAATTTTTAAAATAGCTTTACATCAAATGTTTTGCATTAATAAACATCTAAAAAACCTTACAATTCTTTTAGTGCTACAAATCCTGTAACCAAGTATAAAAATGGACATGAAAGCAATTTATTTGGAAAACTAAAATCAATTTATAAATTTGAGGGCAAAAATATCACTTTGCTGTATTTCCTATGTTTGTTAATACAAAACAATTTTGATGATAGCATTAAGTCATATCACATACAAATCTGCATTTATTGTTCAAATTCCTGCAAGGTGTCATCAAATAAAGAATTCCACATTTTAAAAGTAATGTGAAAACTGAATAAGTTTGAACAAGTAGCATTAGATGATTTTGCCAGTCATTAACAATCGTCCAACTCCTCCCAAAACAACTAATTCCAAATAAGATGACGCATGCTATCACATTTAAAATAAATTTATTACAGTTAAGCGTTTTTTTTAACCTAAAAGAAAGATTGATTAGCAAACCTTCTTCAGCCACTTGAAACAATTAGTAACATAGAAAACACATGCACACCAATATCAACACATCCTCTAAATGTGTTGCAATCAAAAGTGAAATTCCCATTTGAGGGGTATGAAAAATAGATTAGTATAATTAGCAAACAGTCATTGAAGTAGGCAATTTAACTTCCTGTACAAAGTTAAATTTTTACACCACATTCTTATTTAAATGAAATTTATCAACAAAATCCTTTAGAATTTCTTTACAGCTCATTACTTCAGGCACACTTATGTTGCAAAAATACATTTATTACAAAATCTAGAGAAAATCCTGAATAAGAAACCATAAGATTGAAAGATTTCTTGATCTTAGGGGACCACATTTTGAATCACTTATTTTTTTGTACACATTTGCAAGACAAATGCATTCAACTTCATTCGTGCAGTTTCCATAATTTTAACCAAATATTAACGGACAAGTTCATTTACTGTAGTTGGTCATCCGTTTTTTCAGTAGATAGTGATCTATTTCTGCACATTTCTGCACCTGTGCAACGTCTGGTTCACAAATATCAGGCGATCCTAGTGAAGTATGCATTCAGCTGCTTTCTTGATCAACGCTGCAGCCTTGTCTAACTCTTCCTCTGTTAATTTGATAGTAGTCACTACCCGCACACTAAGAATCCAATGAAAAGTTGTATTATTTCCAGAGATGAAAGAATATAAATGATTTCACTTGTCAATATCTATCTAGTGCTCTGGTCTTTGAAATTCCAAACTCGGAAGTAGAACTCCTTTTAATTATAAAGGGTGGTTTGCTTGAATGCCCTTTGCTATGAAATCTATTAGAGACTTGTGGGGAAGGGACACAATCCAATTTGGGTCTCAACATGAAATGTCCCGTTATGTGAATAATGCCAATAGCACAGTTACAGTAATTGGGTAATTCCCATTAATACCACATGGAATTCCCAAATGGGGAAATGTGTTAGTTAAAGGGTAGGGCATATAACGGAAGGAAAGTTATGACAAGGTCGGTGGGAATACTCGGCAACTCCATTGACAGAATTTGACTAAATCTATGCTGAAACCTCAATTATTCAATGCAATTATGAACAACTTAAATAAAGGGGATATAGGCAAGAGAAGAAAGCAAGCACAGTCACAGACATGCATAGGCATCCAAGTAATTTAACAATACAAACAGATAACAAATCAGCTAGCAGCACAAAAAAAAGACAGTTTTGGCCGAAGTGAAGGCCAAAAAATATGGTAAACAGATTTGAATGTAATCCAACATGTGGTCATCATCCTGGACCACACAGTCAGGGATCTATAGCATGAAAATAGGCCCTTCATCTAGCTTGTTCATGCCGCCCAGTTTTCGTAATTAGAATACCCCATTTGCCTGCATTTGGTCTAAATCCCTCTATAGCTATCCCATCCACTCAAGTCCAAATGTCAGACAGGGAGGAAAGTGGTCTAGCAAGGGAGCTGTGGTTTATGAAAGAAGTTGAATCGCTTGTCAGGAGGAAGAAGGTAGCTTATGTTAAGGTAAGACTTGAAGGCTCACCTGGAGTTAGCCAGGAAAGACCTAAACAGAGCGCTAAGAGGAGCCAGGAGGGGACATGAGGAGAGTGACAGATAGGATCAAGGAAAACTCTAAAGCTTTTGATCGATATATCAGGAATAAAAGAAAGACTAGAGAAAAATCAGGGCCAATCAAGGACAGTAGTGAGAAGTTGTGCGTGGAGTCCCAGGAGATAAGGGAAGCGCTAAATGAATATTTTTCGTCAAAATACACATTGGAAAAAACCAATGTTGTCGAGGAGAATACTGAGATACAGGCTCAGAGGAGTTTGAGATTCATAAAGTGGTGATGGTAGCAATTGTGAAAAGTGTGAAAATAGATAAATCTCCTGTGCCAGACGGGATTAATCAGAGGATTCTCTGGAAAGTCAGGGAGGAGATTTCAGGTTTTGGCTTTGACCTTTATGTCTTCATCGTCCCCTTGTTCAAGAAGGGGAGTAGATACAGCCCTGGTAATTATAGACCAGTGAGCCTTATTTCGGTTGTGGGTAAAGTGTTGGAAAAGGTTATAACAGATAGGATTTATAATCATCTTAGAGTCATAGAGAGGTACAGCATGGAAACAGACCCTTCGGTTCAACCCATCCATGCTGACCAGATATCCCAACCCAATCTAGTCCCACCTGCCAGCAACCGGCCCATATCCCTCCAAACCCTTCCTATTCATATACCCATCGAAATGAGTCTTAAATGTTGCAATTGTACAAGCCTCCACTACTTCCTCTGGCAGCTCATTCCATACACGTACCACCCTGTGTGTGAAAAAGTTGCTCCTGAGGTCTCTTTTATATCTTTCCCCTCTCACCCTAAACCTGTGCCCTCTAGGACTCCCCGACCCCAGGGAAAAGACTTTGCCTATCCATGTCCTTCATAATTTTGTAAACCTCAATAAGGTCACGCCTCAGCTTCCGTCGCTCCAGGGAAAACAGTCCCAGCCTGTTCAGCCTCTCCCTATAGGTCAAATCCTCCAACCCTGACAACATCCTTGTAAATCTTTTCTGAAACCTTTCACGTTTCACAACATCTTTCTGATAGGAAGGAGACCAGAATTGCATGCAATATTCCAACAGTGGCCTAACCAATGTCCCGTACAGCAGCAACTGGACGTTGGAACTCCTGCACTCAATACTCTGACTAATAAAGGGAAGCAAACCAAACGCCTTCTTCACTATCCTATCTACCAGCAACTCCACTTTCAACGAGCTACAAGGTCTCTTTGTTCAGCAACACTCCCTAGGACCTTACCATTAAGTGCATAAGTCCTGCTAAGATTTGCTTTCCCAAAATAAAGCACCGCGCATTTATCTGAATTAAAATCCATCTGCCACTTCTCAGCCCATTGGCCCATCTGGTCAAGATCCTGTTGTAATCGGAGGTATCCCTCTTCGCTGTCCATCACACCTCCAATTTTGCTGTCATCTGCAAATTTACTAACTGTACCTCTTATGCTCACATCCAAGTCATTTATGTAAATGACAAAGTAGAGGACCCAGCGCCAATCCTTGTGGCACTCCATTGGTCACAGGCCTCCAGTCTGGAAAAACAACCCTCCACTATCACCACCACCACCCTCTGTCTTCTACCTTTGAGTCAGTTCTGTATCCAAATGGCTAGCTCTCCCTGTATTCCATGAGATCTAACCTTGCTAATGAGTCTCCCATGGGGAACCTTGTCAAACACCTTACTGAAATCCATATAGATCACATCTACCGCTCTGCCCTCGTCAATCCTCTTTGTTACTTCTTCAAAAAGCACAATCAAGTTTGTGAAACATGATTTCCCATGCACAAAACCACGTTGACTATCCCTAATCAGGCCTTGCCTTTCCAAATACATGTAAATCCTGTCCCTCAGGATTCCCTCCAACAACTTGCCCACCACTGATGTCAGACTCACCGATCTGTAGTTCCTTGGCTTGTCCTTACCACCCTTCTTAAACAGTGGCACATTAGCCAACCTCCAGTCTCCCTGCACCTCACCTGTGACTATCGATGATATAAATATCTCAGCAATAGGCCCAATCACTTCTCTGGCTTCCCACAGTTCTAGGGTACACCTGATCAGGTCCTGAGGATTTATCCACCTTTATGCATTCCAAGACATCCAGCACTTCCTTCTGTAATATGGACATTTTACAAGGTATCACATTCTATTTCCCTCCAGTCTATATCTTCCATATCCTTTTCCACAGTAAATACTGATGCAAAATACTCATTTAGTATCTCCATTTTCTGAGGCTCCACACAAAGGCCGCCTTGCTGATCTTGAAGGGGCCCTATTCTATCCCTAGTTACCCTTTTGTCTTTAATGTATTTGTAAAAACCCTTTGAATTCTCCTTAATTCTATTTGACAGGAATAAGTTGATTAGGGATAGTCAACACAGTTTTGTGAAGGGTGGGTCGTGCCTTACAAACCTTAGAGCTCTTTGAGAAGATGACCAAATAGGTGGATGAAGGTAAAGCTGTTGAGGTGGTGTATATGGATTTCAGTAAGGTGCTTAGTAAGGTTGCCCATGGTAGGCTATTGCACAAAATAGAGGCATGGGATTAAGGGCAATTTGGACAGAAATTGGCTAGCTGAAAGATCACAGAAGGTGGTGGTTGATGGCAAATGTTCATCCTGGAATTCAGTTACTAGTGGTGTACTGCAACGATCTGTTTTGGGGCCACTGCTTTTATAAATGACCAGATGAGAGCATAGAAGGATGGGTTAGTAAATTTGCAGATGACACTAAGGTCGGTGGAGCTGTGGATAATGTTGAAGGATATTGCAGGTTACAGAGGGATACAGGTAAGCTGCAGAGATGGACACTCCATCTGCGCAAAAGAAAAAATTGCCCCTTTGCACCCTTTGGGATCTCTCCCTTCTCACCTTAAAAACTTCCATTCTCTAGTTTTTAAGATTCCCCTAACATGGGGAAGAGCAGTTGACTATCTACCTTATCTATGAGTTTCATGATTTTATAGTCCTTCATAAAGTCACCCCTCAGTTTCCTGTACACCCAGGAAAAAAAAATTTCCTAGCCTACCCAACCTCTACTTTAAACCTAAGTTTGCTAGGTGTGAAAACTTTGATGTGATTGTTTACCTGCTTGATTCTCTTGATCTGGTATAAGACTTAAACAGACAACCACATCACTTATCAAACCATTTTCCATTTTACTGCTGACTGCAAAATCCAGCAAATCAGAATCATTATAAAATATATGAGCAACAGTTACCTTGGAAGAGGCAAAACCTTTTCTTCCTTATCCAAGTAATGTGCTTGAGTTAATGCGATTCCTCGTTTCATACACTGTTGAAGGTAACATTTTGATCAAAATAGTAGAGCTTAAATTTAAAAAAAATAACATTCAGCGTAAAAATGTCAACTGCTTCATTCGACATTCTTTCTGAATTCATTCCAAATTGTGAAGACCATACACATAATTTTTCCAAACAGGAGTTTTGTCTTTGAATACAATTATGAACTACCCCCTCCACTGATCAAACTACTTGGTATTTTATCTGAACTAAAGCACCACTTTTTAAATTGTACTTACTTTACAAGTTAAACATCCAAATCTATTGACTTTTCACCTTTGCTCTGCCATTGCCCCTTCCCATCACTCTCAACAGTCTGATCAGGTCAAACTTGTTCTCACTTTTCACCCCACCAATCTCTGCACTTAAGGATCATTCTCTGTCATTTCAGACAATTCCAGCAGAACTCCACACACTACCCCAGAAAAGCACCACCAATCACATCTTCCCCTCACTCCCCAGCTGCATCGCGTAGATCAGTCCCTCCGGGACAGCCTAGGCCATTCCTTGAACATCCGTACCATTCCCACCCTCTTTCAAATTGTGAATCCATTCCTTCCCTTTCTTTTAGCTATGATTGTTACATTGTCGGTCACCTTCTCTCCTCTCCCCACAATGGGACTGTCTGTTCTTTCCCATCTGGCAGTTAGACACAGCATTGTTCTGCTATTCTCACATTCTGATCGTTTAATCTGAACAGACTTGCTCCTCTAACACCACCCCCTTCCAAACTATTGCCTAAATGCTGCCCCCTCCACACTTCATGTCAGCTCTGATGAAGAGTCACCTAGACTCAAAACGTTAGCTTGCTTTCTCTTCATGGATGTTGCCTGGCCTGCAGCGATCTCCAGAATTTTGTTTTCAGTTCAAAAATTTGTTCTTACATTCTATTGAGACTGCCAATTTTCTAACAACAATACTTATGAGAAACAATCTTGGGAAAGAAGAAACCTAAAACTTACTTCAAGTTTATAATAAGTTTAGTATGCAAAATGGCATAAAACAAATATGCGTCACAGCATTCTGCACAGGTTTTTTCACAAGTTATCAACCGAGGTTAGTACCAGAATATAGTGCACACAGAAAACATTTGCACATTGAAGCTATAAAAAAAAAAAACTTACGTAATCAACAATTTCCTGAAGCAGCTTAACATCATTCTCTCGCAATCCTCTGCTCCTTGCCAACACCAGGTGAATGGCTGGACAAAATGAATCACCCACAACTTTGAGACCCGAGATACTGCAATAGTAAAATATATAAATCCAAAGAAAATGCTTAAATATATTATGTAAACATTTAAAATGATGAAAGATGCAATGTAACAACAGAAGACCTAGTCAGTATACTCTCAGTTATACAAATTCAGCTGGTATTCAATTTTACAGTTAGCTTGGCTGAGTTGGCAAAACTCAACCAAGATCAGTGGAGCTGACACTTCATAACCGAATGAATGGCCTGTTTAGGTGAACATTCTCGTCTGATGACATTACATAAACAGAGAAGTCCTTCTTGTGGTCTGGTCAATTTTCTTCAAACCAACCAAATTGACTTTGTATTTTACAAACAAAGCTACCAAAAAAAAAAATCACATCATTGTCTAAAAGCCTCACTTTGTGGCATGATCAAGTGTCATACCTTCTTTTGTAATATAGCGAAGACAATAAACGCTTACATAAGAGGACAACAGTTTGTTTCAAATTTTGAAGACAATAATTGCCTTACTCTTTACAATTTGCCTACCGACGCAACAGGTCCACAGCAAACATGGCCCTGGCCCTACACTCATCCCTGGGACATCTAGATAATAAGAATACCGACGTCAGGCTCGTACTCATTGAAGGTGGAACTATAGTCAACACCATAATTCTAAACAAACTCATCTCTAAACTCCAAGATCTAGATTCCAGCTCCACAAGCTGTAACTGGAACCTTCACTTCCTGAACCACCGACTGCAATGAGTAAGAATAGACAACTTCTTCCAGCATAATTCTCACTTCCAGTGCCCTGCAAGGCTGCAAACTTAGCCCCCTATTATATTCCATTTATGACTGTGGCCAAATTCAGCCACAACTCCATCCGTCGTAGGTCAGATCTCAAACAACAGTGCGACAGAATATAGAAAAAGTTGAGTGCTTAGCGACACGTTGTAAAAACAACAATCTTTCTATCAACACCAACAAAATGAAGGAGCTGGTCATTGACTTCAGGAAGTGGAATAGAGGGTATCCCCTCTCTGTATCAACACTACTGAGGTGGAGATGATCAAGAGCGTCAAGTTCCCGGAAGGGAGGTTCACCAATCTGTCCTGGTCTACCCACTTTGACGCAATGTCTCTACTTCCTCAGTGGGCTAAGGAAACTTGGCATATCCACAAGGACTACAACCAATTTTTATAGATGCATCATAGAAAATGTCCTATCTGGATGCATCATAGTGTGATTCTGCAACTGCTCTTGCCCCAAACCGCACAAAACTGAACACAGCCCAGTACATTACACAAATCAGCCTTCGATCTACGGAGTCCAGCTATACGTCCCACTGTCTCTGGAAAGCAACCAAATTAATCAAAGATCCCTCCCACCCCAGTTATATTCTCCTCCACTCTCTTTCATCGGGCAGAACATAAGAGACCTTGAATACACATATGAATGTGTTCAAGAACAGTTCCTCCCCACTACTATCAGTCTTTTGAACAGATCTCTTAAGCCCCGGCACTCCACCCCGGCACTCCACCCCGGCACGATCTACCTGTACAGCACAACAAACACTTTTCACGGTATCTAATGAAATTTGACAACAATAAAATCAATCAATAATTATACAATGAATAAACTGAAGGCTTCTGATACCAGGTTTGTCAGTAGTAAAAGATTACAAAGTTCCATATATATGCTTCACATTTATTTATGCAAACACACACTTACCCCTGCAATGCGCAATGAATTCGCTGACACTTTTGCCTTAATACCCTGAAAATATCTACAGAATGGTTGAAAATTAGTATTGTATTTAATGTAAACAAACATCAGTTTCACACAAATATTATACGTTCACATAATTCATTCATTCCAACTGCTGGATCATAAATTTTGCTTATAGATCAGAGCATTCAAGATATATAGAAATCAGTGTTCTCCCATTTTCTCAGGGGTAATTAGAGATAAGTTATAACTTCTGGGCTTGTCAGAAATTGAAAAAGAAATATTATGTGAGCAAATTAATAGTATACATACTTCAAGTTGGGCATTACATCATACAAATATTTAAAAAACCTCAAATCTTGGTTTCCACAACACTACCACCAGTAAAATAAATTTATTATCAAAGTTTTGTCTAGGTCAAATCAATTGCTTCGGGAGACATATATTGACAAACTCTGAAACATAGAAAATAAGAGCAGAAGCAGGCCATTCAGCCCAGTGAGCCTAATCCATTCAATAGAATCTTGGCTGATTATCTATTTCAACGTCATATTCTCACTTTCTCCCTATAGCCCTTGCTGCCTTTGGTGTACAGAAATCATATGTTCAGTGACTTGGTTTCCATAATCTTGTGGTAGAGAATTTCGCAGGTTTGTTAAAGTTCCCAAAAAAGAAATTTCTCATCTAACGGCCTACACCATATTTCAAGACCATGATCTCGTTACAGACTGTAAACTTGAACAATGAATTTTGATTAAAATTTAAACTTCAAGTTAGGCTTCACTCTATGGGAAGAAAGTGAGGTCTGCAGATGCTAGAGATCAAAGTTGAAACTTTATTGCTGGAACAGCGCAGCAGGTCAGGTAGCATCCAGGGAACAGCAGATTCGACGTTTCGGGCACAGGCCCTTCTTCACTCTATGGGAATAAACTCAGCTTCCTGAGGCTGCTTCATTTTGAAACATGTAAATCAAAACAGATTATGGACTAGATATATCTATGCTTGTATCCTGATACTCCAACAATTTAAGAATACATTTGCTCATAATAAATTCAAGACAGTAATTTCAATACCTGAGTTGTCCTCCATAATGTTGAGAGCTTCTATGGCAGCAGAAGCAAGCATTGGGGGTAAAGATGCAGAAAAACAATAACCTTGTCCTGAAAGACGCTTTGGAGAAAAATACAGAAACACACATTAATTCAAATGCATTTTTCGTAAACCTCACATGAAGAATATAATGATTAAGATTTCAGGAAAAGTACCTTACCATATTCAGATTAATTGATCAAACAAGTATATTCAAACAATGGACTATAAATAAAAAAAAAGAGAATTTGGGATTCTTCATTTGATACTGCAAACTGATTAATTGTCACTTGGGTTCTTAGAAAATATTACAATGAATTGAGGATAGAGTTAACTGAGCAGATACACCTGCAGGAATGACAGTAAGCAAGCAGTGAGACATCTGAGGAAGTAACATGATTCTCAGCAGAAATATCCCAGTAAGGAAGGAAGATTCTAAGGGGGTTAAACCAACCATGGCTAAACCAAGGAAATTAAGGAGAGAATTATGCAGAAAGAAAAAAAATACAAGGAAGCCAAAGTCAGTGGTAACCCTCAAGACTGGAATATATTCAGAATACAGCAAGGGACTAAAAAGATAATTCCTGAAGAAGGGCTGATGCCCGAAACGTCGATTCTCCTGTTCCCTAGATGCTGCCTGACCTGCTGCGCTTTTCCAGCAACACATTTCCATCTCTGATCTCCGGCATCTGCAGACCTCACTTTCTCCACTAAAAAGATAATAAAGACTAATAAAATAAACAAGAGAAAAGTAGCAGGAATATAACTTGACACCGAAAGCTTATTTAAGTATATGAAAGTAGCGATCAAAATAAACATGGGACCCTCAGAAAACAAATCTGAAAAGGAAATGGCAGACAAGTCAAATATTTCTACATCAGTGTCTAAGATGAAGATACTTTGAACATCCCATTAATACAAAAGAATATGGGGGAGGAATTAAGTACCATCACAGTCATTAAAGTAGTAGTATTAGATAAACTAATGGGCAAAACGCAGTTCAGTCCACTGGCTCCAATGGCCTGCATCCTAGGATTCTAAAAGAGATAATTAAAGAGATAGCAGATGCATTGGTTGTAATTTTCTAAAAATCCTAGAATTCTGGAGTACATACCAAAGGATTGGAAAACAGTAAAGGCAACACCCCAATTCAAAAAGGGAAGGAGACACAAAGTTGCTGATCAGCCTAACATCAAAAGTATCAGAATCGATTATTAAAAGAATAACAGAACATTTGCAAAATCATAACCTAATTAAGCAAAGTCAGCATGGCTTCAAGTAAAGGAAACTAGTCTGACTAATTTGAGAGTTTTTGAAGGAAGTTTCAATCAGATTAGATAGAGGGGAACCAGAAGGGTGTGTTGGAATTGGACTTTCAGAAGGCATTCCACATGATAGCCCAGAAATAGTCATATCCTCAGTTTGAAGTTCATAGTTTTGGAGGTTGGCCACTGGGTAGGAATCAGCAAGTGAGATAAGGACCGACTGAGCATTTCTAGCAATTTCTGCTTTTGTTTCTGAAGTGGGAGAAGGGGTTCTTTTTCAGGTTGATAACTCGTGACCAGTGGGGTTCCGGAGGGACCAGTGCTAGGACCGCAACTGTTCACAATACATAAAATTATATTTTGGAAGGAAGGAAGTGACTATACTGGAACCAAATTTGCAAATAACAGAAATAGGTGGAAAAGCAGATTGTGAGGGGGATACAGTCTACAGAGAGATATTGGTTGGTTAGATAAGCAGGTAAGAAATGGAACATAATGTGGGGAAAAATGCAAATGTTCATTCTGGAAGGGAGAACAAAAATATCAAAATGAAGGTGAACCACAGAAATTTGCAATTAAAAAGGACATTGGGGTACTTGTGCACAAAACACAAAGCTAGTAGTTAATCAGGAAGGATAATGAAATGTTGGCCCTTATTTCAAGGGGATGGCAGGAGAAGACTAGAAGTCTTACTGCAACTATAGCAGGTGCTGGTGAGACCATTTCTGGAGTACTATGAAACAGTTTTGGTCCAATTATTTAAGGAAAGATATTATTAGGTGGAGGCGGTTCAGAGAAAAGATTCACTGGCATGACCCCTGGTATGGAGGGATTGTTTTATGAGAAAAGGTTGGGACTCTATTCACTGGAATTTAGAAGACTGAGGGGTGATCTCATTGAAACATACAAGGTTCTTAAGGGACTCAACAGAGTAAATGCTGAGATGATGTTTCCTCTCATGGGACAGTCTAGGATGTAAGGAAAGTCTCACAATAAAAGGATGCCAATTTAAGACTGAGAAGAAGAACAATTTTATGTGGGTTGGGGGTTTTTGGAACTCCTTCCCACAGAGAGCTGTGGGAGAGGAGTCCTTGTGTATGTTGAAGGCTAAGACTGATAAGATTCTTGATCAGTAGGAGAAATCAAGAGTGTACAGGGGAAGGGTAAGAACACGGATGTGAGGAACGTTAGAACAGCATGATCCTATGAATGGTGGAACAGACTCAAGGATCTCAACAACTACTCTTGCTCTTATTTCGTGTCTTATGGTCATGTACAGGATAGATTCATTGCAGGGGCAAAAATATTCAATTTTAAAAATTTAGCAAGAGCAGGTTTATAATGGTTAGCTTTGAATTCAAGTAAATAATTGAAAAAGCTTCAATTTGCTTGAAAATGAAGGATTATGTCCCTTACTTTTTAATTTTCCTTTCCAAATTGGACATTTTCTTCTTACCAAGACAATGATCTTCTGTTAATTCCCCAAAGTGATAATCCTTTATTTCCACATCTGTACAGTGATCCCGGTGAGTATTTGATTGTGGATTTGGGGTGGAGGTGGGGGTGGTGTGGGAACAAAGAGGGAGAAAAGTGAGGGGAGGAATAGTAAATTTGTAAAATGTCAAATGGACCTACCTGGTGATCAATTACAAAGGATCTTCCACAGCAAAATCCTCCAATAGAGGCCAAGGCGTTCTCCATATTTGCACTTATAAGGTCAATGTCATTAATCTGCATTATTTGAATTGAGGAAAAGAATTGATTTTTTGGTGACAAAGGGAAAGTTTCTGTTAAAAACAGCATATGATCACATCATTCAGAAGACATTGGCAGCTCCCCTGTAAGAAAAAAAGTGCCCTGATTTTCACACCTACATGCAAACCCATGGGAACTGATCAGTTACTTAAGAAACAAAAAAGCAACCGATCGTACATTTTACACTTACATAATGTCTTACATTTTTAGAAAACATTTCAAAACTTGGCCTCAAACTTTTATCTTCCCAACCTGTCATAGTTTGGTTCATGCTAGCACCAATTACATAGGTAGGAAGAGAGATGTTGATTTAAGACAGAAATTCAGGGAGCTAGGGTGGAAGCTTAGAGCTAGGACAAACCGTTATCATCTCCGGTTTGCTGCTCATACCATGTGCTAGTAAGCGAGGAATAGGGAGACAGAGAGAGAGAGAGGATGGTGCAGGAAGGACGGCTTTGGATTCCTGGATAATTGGGGCTCTTTCTGGGGTAGGTGGGACTTCTACAAACAGGATGGTCTTTACCTGAACTTGAGGGGTAGAATTTGCTAATGCTCTTTAGTTGGGTTTAAACTAATTCAGCAGGGAGATGGGAATGCAAACTGTAGTTCAAGTATACAGGAGGTTGAGAGTAGGGGAGGTCCAAAATAAGGTTTCAGGGTTGCAAGAGGGCATTGATAGGCATGAAGTTGGTCTAAAGTGTGTCTATTTCAATGCCAGGAGCATCTGGAATAAGGTGGGTGAACTTGCAGCATGGGTCAGTACCTGGGATTTCAATGTTGTGGCCATTTCAGAGACATGGGTAGAGCAGAAACAGGAATGGTTGTTGCAGGTTCACGGATTTAGCTGTTTCAGTAATAACAGAGAAGGTGGTAAAAGAGGTGGGAGTGTGGCATTGTTAGTCAAGGACAGCATTACTGTTGCAGAAAGAACGCTTGAGGACTCGTCAATTGAGGTAGTATGGGCTAAGTTTAGAAACAGGAAAGGTTATCTTGTTGGGAGCTTTCTATAGGCCTCCAAACAGTTCCAGAGATTTAGATGAAAGGATAGCAAAGATGATTCTCGACAGGAACGAGTTGTTTGTAGTCTTCAACTTCCCAAATATTGACTGGGAATACTATAGTTCAAGTACTTTAGATGGGTTGGTTTTTATCCATTGTGTGCAGGGGGATTTTCTGATACAATATGTAGACAGACCAACAAGGGGCTAGGCAACATTAGATTTGGAACTGGGTAATGAACCTTGCCAGGTGTTAGATTTGGAGGTAGGGACCACAATGCAGTTATGTTTACTTTAGTGATGGAAAAGGACAGGTATTTATTGGAAGGCAATTACTATGTGATTAGTCAAGGTATAGGATGGGGAAGGAAACTGTAGAGGATGGGCACAATAGAAATGTGGAGCTTATTCAAGGAACAGCTATTGTGTGTCCTTGATAAGCATTAGCCTGTCAGTCTGGAGGAGATTGTCGAGTGCAGGAGCCGTGGTTTACTAAGGAAGTTCAATCTCTTGTCAAGAGGAAGAAGGAGGCTTACATAAAGGTGAAATGCGAAGGCTCAGTTAGGGCAATTGACAGTTACAAGACAGACAGGAAAGACCAAAAGAGAGAGCTAACAGGAGCAAGGAGAAGAAATGAGAAGTTGTTTACAGATAGAATCAGGGAAAACCCTAAAGCTTTCTGTAGGTATATAAGGGATAAAAGAATGACTAGAGTAAGATTAGGCAAAAGTGAGGACTGCAGATGCTGGAGATTAGAGTCAAGATTAGAGTGGTACTGGCAAAGCACAGCAGGTCAGGCATCATCCGAGGAGCAGCAAAACCAACGTTTCAGGCAAGAGCCCTTCATCAGGATTCCTGACCTGCTCTGCTTTGCCAGCACCACTCTCGAGTAAGATTAGGGCCAACTAAGGAACGTAGTGGGAAGTTGTGTGTGGAGTGAGAGGAAATAAGGGAAGCACTAAATGAATATTTTTCATCAGTATTCACACTGGAAAAAGAAAACATTGTCGAGGAGAATACTGAGAAACAGGCTATCAGACTAGATGAGATTGAGGTTCACAAGGAGGTGGCTGTGTTAGAAATTCTGGAAAGTGTAAAAATAGATAAATCTCCTGGGCCAGATGGGATTTATTGTCAGATTCTCAGGGGAGCCATGGAGGAGATTGCCGAGCCTTTGGCTTCGATCTTTATGTCATCATCGTCTACAGGAATAGCAGCAGAAAACTGGAGGATAGCAAATGTTGTTCCCTTGCTCAAGAAGGGGAATACAGGCAAGCCTGGTAATTACAGACTAGTATGCCTTACTTCAGTTATGGGTAAAGTGTTGGAAAAGATTAGGTTACTTACAGTGTGAAAACAGGCCCTTTGGCCCAACAAATCCACACCGACCCGCCGAAGCCCAACCCACCCATACTCCTACATTTACCCCTTCACCTAACACTATGGGCAATTTAGCACGGCCAATTCACCTGACCTGCACATCTTTGGACTGTAGGAGGAAACCGGAGCATCTGGAGGAAACCCACGCAGACACAGGGAGAATGTGCAAACTCCACACAGTCAGTCGCCTGAGGCGGGAGTTGAACCTGGGTCTCCGGCGCTGTGAGACAGCAGTGATAACCACTGTGCCACCGTGCCATCTTGTACGGAATAATTTGATAGTCAACACGATTTTGTGAAGGCGAGGTTGTGCCTCACGAACCTTATTGAGTTCTTTGAGAAGGTGACCAAACAGGTGGATGACAGCAAAGCGGTTGATGTGGTGTATATGGATTTTATTCAGGCATTTGAGAAGGTCCCCCATAGTAGGCTACTACGCAAAACATGGAAGCATGGGATTGAGGTCAATTCAGCAGTTTGGATCAGAATTGGCTAGCTGAAAGAAGACAGGGGGTGGTAGTTGATGGGGTATGTTCATCCTGGAGTTCAGTTACTATTGGCATACTGCAACGATCTGTTTTTACAAATGACCTGGATGAAGGTGTAAAAGGATGTTAGTAAATTTGCAGACAACACTAAGGTCATCCGACTTGTGGATAATGCCGAAGGATGTTGTAGGTTACAGAGGGACAAAGATAAGCTGCAGAGCTGGGCTGATAGGTGGAAAATGGGGCTGAGGTGGACAAGTGTGAGGTGATTCACTTTGGAAGGAGTAATAGGAATGCAGAGTCCTAGGCGAATGGTAAGATTTTTGATAGCGTAGATGAGCAGAGAGATCTCTGTGTCCACGTACATAGACCCCTCAAAGTTGCCAACCAGATTGACAGGGCTGTTAAGGCGGCATACGGTATGTAAACTTTTGTTAGTAGAGGGATCAAGTTTCGGAACCATGAGGTCATGCTGCAGCTGTACAAAACTCTGGTGCGACTGCACTTGGGGTATTGCATGCACTTCTGGTCTCCAGATTATAGGAAGGATGTGGAAGCTTTGCAAAGGTTTCAGAGGAGATTAACTGGGATGTTGCCTGGTATGGAAGGAAAGTCTTATGAGGAAAGGTTGAGGGACTGGAGGCTGTTTTCATTAGAGAGAAGGTTGAGAGGTGACATAATTGAGACACACAAGATAGTAAGAGAGTTAAATTGTGTAGACAGTGAGAACCTTCTTCCTTGGATGGTGATGGCTCGCACGAGGGGCAGAGTTTCAAATGGAGGGGTGATAGATCTAGGACAGATGTCAAAGGTAGTTTCTTTACTCAGAGTAACATGGTCATGGAACGCACTGCTTGCAACAGTAGTAGACTCGCCAACTTTACAGACATTTAAATGGTCACTGGATAGGCATATGAATGAGAATGGAAGTGTATGTTAGATGGGCTTCAGATTGGTTTCACAGGGCGGCGCAAAGAGAGAGGGCTGAAAGGCTGTAATGTTCTAACAAGAATTTAGTGATTACCTGGAGAAAGAACGCAAACGTACCGTAGCCAAATTTGCAGATAACAAAAATGCAAAAAAAAAGACAATTGGAAGGGTGATCACAGAATTTACATTGAGATGTTGATCGACTAAATAAGTGGGCAAAAAATTGGGAAATGCAGTATAAAGTAGGAAAGTGTGAAGATGTTCATTTAGGAAGGGAGACTAATGAACAGAATATTATTTAAATGCAGAAAAACTGCCAAAAGCTGCAGTACAAAGGGACTTAGGAATAGTTGCACACAAAACACAAATCTTGTGCATAGCACAGCAGGTAATCAGTACAGCAGGTAATGGAATGCTGGCCCTTATTTCAAGGAGTTCGAGTAGAATGTTCACTTGGATGACCCAAGGTATGGAGGGATTGTTTTCTGAGCAAAGGCTAAACAGGTTGGGGCTCTACTCATTGAAGCATAGAAAAATGAGTGATGATCTAATTGAAACATAAAAGGAGTATTCAGAGAATTAATAGGGTAAGTGCTGAGAGGATGTTCCCCCTAATGGGAGAGTCTAGGATAAGAGGGGAAAAGTCTCAGAATAAAGGCATGCTAATTTAAGACCGAGACAAGGAGCAATTTCTTCTTTCAGAGGATTGGATATCTTTGGAACTCCATGTCACAGAACTGTGAGGGTAGAGTCTTTGCATATATTTAAGGCTGAGATGGATAAATTCTTGATCAGGGATTCAAGGGTTATGGGAAATATGCAGGAAAGTGGACATGAACAATGTGAGATTAGCCACGATCCTAATGAATGGTGAAGCAAGTTCAAGAGTTTGTATGGCCTACTTCTGCTCCTATTAGCAATCAAGCAATGGGCTTTTGCGAACCACTGTGGTTATCTCACAGCTTTATTTCCTAAATTAATCTGTGCTGGGGCCCAAATTATCGAGTATATTGCTTAACAACTCAGATAATACAAGTGAAAGCCAGATAGCCAAATAATCAGGTGACACAGAGATAATGAGGCAAAAAGTGTCAATCGAAGTATAAAATTACAGAGACATTTTCGTTAAAATGAATGGGCAAAACCGTAGCAAAATGGATGAGTTAATCCATTTTGAGAGAATAGAACTGTACATTCTCTAAATGGTAAAAATGCTTGAAACAGTTAAGGTCCAAGATGCTTTGTAATCCAAAGACAAAGAAAGATAATTACAATGTCATAAACTGGTAAACAAAATATAAGAATCTGACCTTGATATCAAGACTACAAAGAAATAAAAGTCATGCTTCAATTATACAACACTCTTGTCAGATAACACTAGAGGTACTGAGGGTAGCTTGTGATTCTCACATTAGCAAATAGATATTTATCCTAGCAAAAAATGTAGTGGTGAATGATTCGGACAATAAGTTAAAAATTTGAAGGTTAGACTACAAATAGAGATTCAACAAAAATCGCTGAATCTCCTAAATCACAGATTAGCCACAATATAATTGATAGGTAGAAAGGTTTAAACACATATTTAGGGATATATGGACAAAACTGAGGAGCAAGAATAATTGAACAGCACCTTCAAAGAGTTACCAAAGTGGTTCAAATAGGGTAAAGCATCTGCTTTGATGCAAGATTTCATAATACATGGGGAGGAGACAGGAAGAGTGAAAGGTTCATTTTGCTGATGAAATTTAAGAATCCAAATAGTTTTCTATGACAATGACTACTTCAGAGTCAGTTCCAAACAGTTAAAACAAAAAAAAAATCAAAAGGGTGGACCACAATTAGTGGTTAACTAGAAATGTTAAAAACTTCATCTCAAACTTCAAGACAAAGCATTATTGAGCAAAGCACGGTGGCAGGTCAGAAAATTGGACAGTATATATAAACAAAAACATTAAAAATTGACTAAAATATTAAGGAGACAAAAAACACAGATAGTGAAGAGTTTCCAAAATAAACATATTAGGAAGAAAAACATTCATAATGAATGGTGGTTATGTCAGATAATTCTGGAGAATTGGTAACAGAAAATAAAGACACAGCAGATGAACTGAACAGGTAGCTTGCATTAGGCAAAAGTGAAGACTGCAGATGCTGGAAACCAGAGTTTACACTAGAGTGGCGCTGGAAAAGCACCACTCTAAGGTAGCTTGCATTAGTCTTTGCCAAGAGGATACCAGTTACAGTCCAGAAACAGCAATAAATCAGGGAAAGATGAGGACTAAGGGAACTCAGGAAAATTACAATATAGAAAATTGGTACTGAGTAAATCGTTAGACCTGTGGGACATTAGTGCATAAAAATAAAAGTAGTGCATAAAAATAAAAGTAGTGCATATGTTGAGTGAGTGAGCAAAGATCTGCTGATGTGCAGTATAATTGTGGGAAATGTGACTTTAAATTTTTTTTGCAAAAACAAAGGACTATTTGATTTAAATCCTAATAAATCAAAGCAATCCGAGATGCAGAGGGATCAATGTCCTCATGCAGGAATCACAAAGGGAAAATATGCAGGCACAGTAGGTAATTAGGAAAGCCAATAGAATGATATTGTTAAAAAACTTCGGATACTGGAAACCATAAACACAAAATTGCTGGACAGGTTCAACCAACCATTCTGGCAATATTTGTGGAGGGAAATCAAATTAACATTTCAGGTTCAGTGACCCTTGTTTAGAACTGATGAGAAGTCAGTTCTGAGGAAGGGTCACCGAACCCGAAAATGTTAACTCCTTTCCCCCACTTTCCAGAGCCTTTCCAGAATTTTCCGATTCTGTTTGTGGTTGAGAATTGGTTTATTGGGTGGGGAATCAAGTACAAAAATAGAGTTTCTGATTCATTAATGCAGGATGCTGATAAGATCCCATCTGAAATACCATGTACAGTATTGGCCATCTTAATTAAGGATGCAAATATATTGGAAGTGGTTTAGAAACGGTTTACCAGACTAATATTGGGAATGAACTGGGTGCCTTATGAGGAACAGCTGGACATGACTTGATTAAAACTTTCAAAATGCTGACAGAATCTTGCCACATTATTCGTGGAGAGGATGTTTCCTTTTATGGGACAATTGAGAACTAGAGACCACTGCTTAAAAATAAGGGATTGCCCATTTAACACTTTCTGAAAAAATAGTGGAAGTAGGCTTTGAATATTTTTGATAAGATTCTTGGTAAGCAAGTAGATGAGAATGTGGTTTGCTGTCATAACAAGATCAGCCTTTACCTTATTAAATGGTCAAACAGGCTTGAGGGACCATTACTGATCCTTGCTCAGGTGTTTACTTCAGCCAATACTGAATTTAATTTTCCAGTTCTTCCATAAAAATTAAATGCAAAATTTTCAGATTTCATGGGAGGATTAGAAGTTACTTGAATAGTACACACCCCTGGATTACTAGTTTAGAAGCTTAGCCATTAAGTCATTGTATCAATGTAGATCAATGTAAAACAATGCTGTTTTGTGGAATGGATTTGCAGAATAAAATTTAAGACTAAAAAAAATCTTACGTTCACTCCAAAATGTTCAGTTACACCTCGTCCATGCTCTCCTAAAACCCCAAAGGAGAGGCTTTCTTCCAAAAATATCCGCACTTTGTATTTATATTTTAGCTTTACCTGCAAAGTTAGGAGGTATTCTCAGTAATAGGCATGAAAGAATAATTTCAGAACACTCAAAAGGTTTAATACAAAAATGCACCATTTCTATCATTGCGATAACTATTTCACCCCTCTTATACAAGCTATATTTTCCTTGAAACAAAAGAACTATTTATCTCCTCCCTTTTCTCTTACCAGCTCTGGGAGCGGACAAATGTATCCAGTATTCATGTACAATCCTTCCACTACAAGAAATCGTCGGGTCACACGTGCTTTGCGCGGATTCTTGAAAAATAATTCCAAATAATTTTTTAAAATACATGCAGCTAAAAGATCAAAAACTTTTTTTTTTTAAAGTAACTACTTTGTTCTTTTTGATTCCAGTAAGGTTAATCTTACTTTCTGGTCCTCAAGTTCCTGTTCTTTAAGCAACCGTTCCAGGTCTTCCACATCATTGTGCTTAAAATACTTTATGTTGCTGCGTGAAGCTTGTAAACCTTTTTGAATAGCAAAGCATGCGGCTTCATCCCTGTAAGAGAATTTAAAACCACCTAAACAAAACAGTCCGATGATGCAGTAAGCTTCATCAGAAATATTTCTTTCAAAGTAACAAATTGGGGATTAAGGTTTTCTTATCACATTTCTTTTTCTAATTCTCTAACAGCATTTGCTCACGTCACAAAAAGATAGGTAGTCATATGAGTTCGGGATAAGACAACAAAGATCAATGCTGGTCTTTACCTGATGTTCAAACAGCACAACATTATACTTGGAGAAATTGCTGAAAAAGGAGCAAAGTCAACAAGTGTTCGCAACTAATGACTGGCAACTCTGATTTCATTCTTTTAAAAACCATTTCACGGAATGCTGCAGCATGGTCTGTATTTGTAGTCCACCCCCAATTACCCTTAAAAGATGGTGGTGGTGACCCTTTCTTGAACTACTGCAGCTCATGTGGTGTACATTTTTCTCAATTACCAAGACATATCCAAAACCAAAATTAAGAGAGGAAAGCAACTTTTCATTGACCGTACTTAAAGTAAATTCATATTAACATTCAGACTTGATAAAACATTCCAGAATAAACTCAAGTGAATATTTAAACTAGTTTAATTCAAGACTGTGATATATTTTTAAAAAGGCAGCTTGTGCTGTTGTGGCAGAGCTCTTGGTCCTCTTTAAAATTAAGTTTATCAACTTTTAAAAGACCTTGTGAGTTTGATGCAAGTAACCTGCTAAATGTTAGGGTCTGTGTAGTCTGTGTTGTACTTTTAGTATGTTTGGTTGATTGAAACTTCAAGTTCAGAAAATATCGAAAGGAAATTACAAATATAACACTCTACAGTACATCTAGGACTTGACTGAGCAGGGTAAACAACTATATAGCTGTTTAACAAATCTTCAGCTAAGTGGTTAATAAGAAAAAAAAAGAGTCTAAACAAGAGTCAGCTGGACAATTCCACATCAAATCAGGTGCAAAAAGCAAATGGAAAGAAAAGGTTCAACCAAGATAAAGATCGGACAAAAAAATTAAAAAATTTCAAATAATAGATAAAACCTAATGGAATATTATCCCACAAAATGTTACTTGTTTAGTGGTAGACGTTTTACACATTTACAATTAAAAGGTCATTAAAAGGTCCTTACACTGAAATCAACGAATCTCTGCTTTATTTGTTGAGCTTTAATCTGTAACTAACAGGCAAGTACAGCAAAATTGTACCATTCTGCAAACATCATTAACAAGCCTCAGGTTGTTACACCAGTCAAAAGCAGGTTTTGGAAGAACAGGATATCTTGACTTCAAGGAGAAAGTGAGGGCTGCAGATGCTGGAGATCAGAGCTGAAAATGTGTTGCTGGAAAAGCACAGCAGGTCAGGCAGCATCCAAGGAACAGGAGAATCGACGTTTCGGGCATAAGCCCTTCTTCAGGAATCTTGACTTCAATATTTAACTAAACCTGTACAGCCATTGTATTATATAAATTTATAGATCAGGATATAATGGTACAATTCTCTCCTGTTCCACAACAACTTGAAAATAAAATCTCAGTAAGTTTTAATTCGGTTTTGCTCGGCTGTGACGCATGGGTAAAAGCAACTAGATTTCTATTGAAAATGACTTACACAAACACCAGATCTCCTCTCTTAGAGTATGCTGGAATGGCACTGGCTATCGTGGCAAATCCATAGGAGTAAATAATAGCCTCTTCGGTTCTCATAAACTTTGCAATTCTATCCTCTAGCTCCAAATGAACATCTGAATAGAAACAGGGAAAAAATGAAAACAGTTGATAAACATGCACTTGAAATGTCAAATTATGTTTGTTGTCAACTGCACAATCTGAAGGTGTTTCAAAGGCAGAAGCAAAATATAGAATTTGGGAAATCATTGCTACAAAAGTGAATGATGAAAAAACCCTCATTTTGTACAGGGAGAAACAACTGGGATCGTGTGACAGAAAAGTGGTGAGGTGAATGGCTCAGGAACCAGCTTTAACACCACCAGGAGGGAATAGGTAGCTGGGCAGCCAGTGTGGGAAAGTGAGCACAAGAGCAAGCTTGGAAGGGGAGAGGGGAGAAATGCAAAGGTAAGGGAAAGAGGGACCATGAGAGCAAGATGGGGAGGGGGTCACAGAGGGACTGCCAAAAATTGTAACTACACTGACTGGAAAGTCAGATGGACCTACAGCTGTGACCAATAAGAAAAGAATACTGTTGCAAGTTGCTCAGCCATGTTTGAAGGCAGAACAGGACAGGCAGCCCCAGATGGGAGGGTACAGGAGTTTCAGGTGTGATAGGGAGACAGATGCAAGAGTGGTGGTGGCACTGCATTTTTGATAAGGAGACAATTGCTGCAATGTGGACTGATGTCTTGGAAGGCTCTTCCAATGAAGCCATGATGATGATGATACTCGAAAAGCTGAAAAATCTGAAAGCAGAAAATCAACCAAGTCAGATAGACTACACCCCAGGGTGCTGAAGGAGAAAGCTGAGGATATTGTACAGATCTTTATGGTGATCTTTCAAGAATCACTAGAGCGATGGGACAGTCCCACAGGAGTTGAAATGGTTAATGTAACATTCCTATTTAAGAAAGGAGGGAGGCAGAAGAGAAGAAACTATAGGCTGATCAATTTGACCTCAATAATTGGTAAGATTTTTAGTATCCATTATTAAGGATCAGATTGTGAAGAATCTCGATTATCTGGCATGTGATTAACTGAATGTTCGGATTATCTGAACAAGATTGTAAGGTCCCGATGCTTGGGCTAACTATGCTATCCGGCATTCTATTAACCAAATGAAACACTCCCCACCTGTGTCCTTCAGATAACTGAGGTTCCTCTGCCAAAAATAGGGCAGAGTCAGCAGGAAAGTCATGTCTGACAAACTTGTTAGAATTCCTTGCGTGGTAATGAGCAAGTTGAAAAAAAATGGACAGCCAATAGCCATGACTTTTTTGGATTTCCAGAGGCCTTTGACAAGGTGCTGCGCAGGAGGCTGTTAAATATGATAAAAAAAACATGGTGTTAAGGCAAGGTACTAGAATGGAGAGGGGATTGACTGGCAGATGGCAGAGAGTGGGAATAAAAAGTTTTTCAGGTTTGCAGCTGGCGACTAGTGGAGTTCCACAGGGGTCAGTGTTGGGAACACAACAATTTATGTGACATATTAATGATCTGGATGAAGGAGTGAGGTCATTGTTGCTAAATTATTGCTGTAGAAGACTAACGAGACCAAATCTTTAAGTATATTTAAGCCAGCGATAAATAGGTTCTTGATTAGTGAGGAGATAAAGGGTCACAGGCAGAAGAAAGGAAAATGGTATTGAGAAACTTATCAGCCATGCTCGAATGAGGAAGCAAACTCAATGGGCCATATGGTCTAATTCTGCTTCTGTATATTATGATCTAATCTGGTTAATGTTTAAGAATAGACAAAATTCTTCTGATGCATTTTCAAAGGTTTAACAAGGAGAAGGATTTACACAATGGTAGGTCCCTTGGGAGTACTGAGGATCCATGGACCCCTGTATGTGTGAGCACAGTCCTCCCAACAGTCAAAGGAAGACACAAGAGTGCACACGTTCAGAGATGCAAGTAGAATAGGGTTATGGTAGGAGATTTCAACTTTGCTAACATTAACTGGGATCACCTTTGGTGCATAAATAGTCCTACTAGAGATGTTAGACCTAATACTAGAGAATGAAGCTGGTAAAGATGAATATTTTGGGAATAGTGACCATAACTCGGAAAGTTTCAAAGTCCTTATGGAAAGGAATAAGGATAGTGCACAAGTTAAGTGTTTAAAGTGGAAAAAGGCCAATTTCAATATCATGAGATGATTTTGTAAATAGACTGGGTGTGGCTACTTGAAAGCAGGAGTCTTCAAAAGTAGTGTCATGAGTGTTAAGAGCCAACATGTTCCTCAAAGCGTAAAGTGCAAGGACAGTGACATCAGGTCCAGGGAACTCTTGGACATCATCTCGAGCTTGATAAAGAAAAAGGAAGTATTTGTTAAGTATAAAGAATCAAAAACCGGGAAGGCCCTTCAGGAGTAGTGTATGGGGAGGGAATGCTTTATAAACTAGGATGGCAAAGAGGGGTCACAAATCCTAACTGTTAAGGAAACGCCAAAAGGATTTTTCTGGTATATTAAGAGCAAGACGATTACCAGGAAAACAGAGACCTATTACAGACTAAAAGGTGCATAGAGTCAGGGGATTGCAGTTGAAGTCTTGAATGACTATTTCTCAATTATATTCAAAAGGAAAAAGACAGTGTCATTGGAAATTTCAAGTGGAGTATGTTCAGATTTAACTCTGTTTTGAAAAAAATGGCTAAATACCAAGGTAATGCAGTTGATGTGTGTGTCGCCCGATATTGATCACCCTGATATTGATCAACTGGTACATTGAGCAGATGAATGGCAGATGGAATTTAATCCTGAAAGTGCAAGCTGATGCATTTTCAAAGGTTTAACAAGGAGAAGGATTTACGCAATGGTATGTCCCTTGGGAGTACTGAGGATCCATGGATCCCTGAATGTGTGAGCAAAGGTAGGTAGGGTGGTGAGGGCAGCCTACAGGATGCTTGCCTTCATTAGCCAAGCAGCAGAATATAGAAGCAGGGAATTCTTGTTGCCTTTTTTTTTGAAAACAGCATTTGTTAGGCCATAGATGGAATACTGTATGCAGCTCTGGTCACATTACTATCATAACAAAATATTTGCACTTGGAGTGCAAATGAGATCACCAGAATGTTGACTAGGAATGGAAAGTTTCAGTTATGAGGAGACACTAGATAGGTTGGGCTTGTTTCTCCTGGAGCAGAGGAGGCTGAAGGGCTGGGGATGAGGATCTGATTGAGGTATACAAAATTTAAAGAGACAGGAATAGGTAGGCCATAAGTGTTTTTTCCCCAATGGCAAATGTGAAAACATCAGAATATGACAGGATATAGCAGGCTATGGACAAATTGCAGGTAAATGGATTAGTTTAGTTTGTGTTTATCGGTTGGCACAGACATGGTGGGCTAAAGGACCTATTTCTATTCTGTATGACTCTATGAAATCGACAATGGCTAAGGAAAGACAAGAAGGGACATTTTCTTGAGGAAATGCAGGACTCTTAGTCCACTTGTCAAAGTAAAATCATTTTCTGTGATCCTAACAAGACCAATGAGCCAACTACAGAAAATAAATTCAGATCTGGGGAGCTTCTAGAATCAAATATCAAAATTGTTTGATTTGAAGTGCACCTAGAGATATGGAGAAAGAACACTACTGGACTGAGAGAATTATGTATTTACAAAAACTGACATTTGTACAAATTACTGAAGCTCAAAGAACGCAAATGTAGTAAAGATGTTATACTACACTAAAATGATTCAAAAATACACATATAATGTTATATTTGTTTTTTTCAAAATGATGGTAGGAAGTTCAAATCAGGGGAAAGAAGTGGCAGAACTGAATCTTTTACTTACTTTATCCCCTCACAAAAAACAAGGGGGAAAAAAAAAAGAGATTTCCAAGAATAAGCTTTCCAGGACTGACAGGTGGTGCAAAACAGGGTGTGCATTAGGACGTATTTGTGTATAATAAGCTGGATGCTCTTAAATCAAAAGAAAGTCGTCCAGATAATTACTTCATTTAATGCTCATGGGAGTTATGAAATCTGATAAGGACTTTTCTAAATTATAACTTGCAGGATAAAAATGTGCAAAATCTAACTATAATTTAAATAAGATTCATAAAATGAGATTACCCAATAGGAAGTTTAATCTTAGGTAACAAAAATTCTATCCAGTGAGGGGGAAACATTAAGGATGCTGGGTTTATTTTCTTTTATAAATTAAATATCGTAATGTTAACAAAAGACATTACCATAATTCGGTAAATGGAAAAAGTTAAACTTTTTAAAAAATGACAGCTATCAAATAAAATGTCAGAATATGAAGTAATTAACAAGGCAATCAGATACACCATATTTTGAAAGGTCAGTTAGGTCAGATTCTGGTTTTACAAATGGAAGACTTTCTAAATAGTGGTTTTAAATTTTCTGTCGGCTAACCTACAGATGTGCCAGCCTACAAACTTATGAGATCTAGACATCAAGACAGGGCATGCAAATCTCAGCTTACTGAAATTCAGAGACAAGGTTTAACACCGGAATGAAAGGCAGGCAGCTGGCCTTACTTTGTGCAGATTTAGACTTGTCAGTTAGACAGAGACTACAGAAAACAGAGGACAGAACGATACTGGATGAATGTAAACTTCTGTGACTGCAGAATGCTGATTTGAAAAGATTAGTGCTTGTAGATATTTAAATATTATGATCCCAACTAATATTACTACAAGTTTGATCCCAGACTGAAATCTGGCTTGATATTTTGTCTGTTATGTAAGGAGGTCTTTCACTGAAACACAAAGATGCAAAGCTGCAGATTTGCTTTAATAAAACATTTATTACACATAAAATAATATAGAAGAAGCCAAGCTATTTAAATGAATCGAAAGATTTCAAAACAAAAAAAAAATTTGCATCTGTCACAACACAATTTATTATATTCAAATGTCAGAGTTTCCTTCCCTATCATATCTCTGACATATTTAATTGTTTCTTTCAATTTCCACTCTTGACATTTCAATAGATTCTCCCTCGAGTGTTCACACAATTGAAGCTAAACTTCTTCAGCTTCCTAAATGTCTGGAATACACAGATAACCTCCTTGAAATGGTTTTGGACAAACTCTTTTCGCCATGGAAAAATTCTGACATCCAATGTTAGCTAGGTTTTCTGCTCACAGAAACCAAAAGCCTTTCAATCTATAGGGTTTCCAGTTAGGTAAATAGAATTATCCGATGACCATTTAAATGCTCTTAAAGTTGGCAAGTCTACTAATGTTGCAGGCAAGACTACTAAGTTCCATGACCTTACTACTCTCTGGGTAAACAACCTACATCTGACATCTGTCCTGTGTCTATCACCCCTCAATTTAAAGCTATGTCCCCTCGTGCTAGCCAACACCATTCCAGGAAAAAGGTTCTCATTGTCAACCCTGTCTAATCCTCTGAACATCTTCTATGTCTCTATTGAGTCAACTCTCAACCTTCTTCTCTCACGAAAACAGCCTTTCATCATAAGACCTCCCCCATAAGACAGCAGGTCGGGTGTACTTGTTGGGCCAAAGGGCCTGTTTCCACACTAACTAATCTAATCTAATGTATTCCTGTTACTCCTTCCAAAGGGAATCACCTCACACTTTTCCGCATTAAACTCCATTTGCCACCTCAGTCCAGCTCTGCAGCTTATCTATTTCCCTCTGTAACTCGGCACTATCCACAATGCTAAGTGTCACCTGTAAATTTACTAACCCATACTTTTATGCCCTTATCCAGGTCATTTATAAAAGTGACCAAAAGCAGTGGACCCAAAACAGGTCCTTGCAGTACACCACTAGTAACTGAACTCAAGGATGAACATTTCTCATCAACCCTCTTCTTTCAGCTAGCCAATTTCTGATCCAAACTGCTAAATCGCTCTCAATCCCATGCCTCTGTATTTTCTGCAACAGCCAACTGTGGGGAACCTTATCAAATGCTTTACTGAAATCCATATACACCACATCAACCACTTTACCTCATTCACCTGTTTGGTCACTAAAGAACTCAAAGGTTTGAGAGGCACGACCTACTCTTCACACAACCATGTTGACTATCCTTAATCAAATTATTCCTTTCTAGATAATTATAGATCCTCTCTCTTATAATCCTTTCCAACACTTTACCCATAACCGAAGAAAGACTCACTGGTCTATAACTACCAGGGTTGTCTCTACTGCCCTTCTTGAACAAGGGGACATTGGTTATCCTTAAGTGTTCTGACACTATTCCTGTAGAAATGACCACAAAGATCAAAGACAAAGGCTCTGCAATCTCCTCTCGAGAATCCCAGGATAAATCTCATCCAGCTTTGCCAACACCTTCTCCTTATAAACCTCAATCCAGTCTAGTCTAAAAGTCTGTATCCCAGTATCCTGCTCAACAACATTGTCAATATTCACACAGGAAAAAAAGACAAAAAAAATTCATTTAGTGCTTCTCTTATCTCCCCAGACTCCACGCACAACTTCCCACTACTGTCCTTGACAGGCCATAAACTTAGTCTAGTCATTCTTTTATTCTTGACCCTATAGAAAGCTTTAGGGTTTTCCTAGATCCTACCTGCCAAAACCTTCTCATGTCCCCTCCTGGCTTTTCTGAGTTCTCTATAGGTCCTCGCTGGCAAACTTATAACTCTCAACCGCCCTAAGTGAGCTTTAATGTCTCACCTTTACATAAGCCGCCTCCTTCATTTTGACAAGATTCAACTTCTTTCATAAACCACAGTTCCCTTGCTCAAACACTTCCTCCCTGCCTGACAGGTACATACATATCAAGGATACGTAGTCGTTATTCCTTGAACAAGCTCCACAAGTCAATTGTGCCCAACCCCTGAAATTTCCTTCCCCATCCTAATCTTGCCTAACCACATCATAATTGCCTTTGCCCCAGCTATAAATCCTGTTCTGCAGTATATATCTATCCCTTTCCATCACTAAAGTAAACGTAACTGAATTGTGCTCACATACCTTAGCAAGGTTAGATCTCATGGAATACAGGGAGAACTAGCCATTTGGATACAGAACTGGCTCAAAGGTAGAAGACAGAGGGTAGTAGTTAGGGGCTGTTTTTCAGACTGGAGGCCTGTGCTAGTGGAGTGCCACAAGGATTGGTGCTGGGTCCTCTACTTTTTGTAATTTACATAAATGATTTGGATGCGAGCATAAGAGGTACAGTTAGTACGTTTGCTGATGACACCAAAATTGGAGGTGTCGTGGACAGCGAAGAAGATTACCTCAGATTACAACAGGATCTTGACAAGATGGGCCAGTGGGCTGAGAAGTGGCAGATGGAGTTTAATTAAGATAAATGTGAGGTGCTGCATTTTGAGAAAGCAAATCTTAGCAGGACTTATACACTTAATGGTCAAGTTCTAGGGAGTGTTGCATGATCAAAGAGACCTTGGAGTGCAGGTTCAGAGTTCCTTGAAAGTAGAATCGCAGGTAGATAGGATAGCAAAGGCAGCTTTTGGTATGCTTTCTTTTATTGGTCAGAGTATTGAGTACAGGAGTTGGGGGGGTCATGTTGCGGCTGTATTGGACATTGGTTAGGCCACTGTTGGAATACTGCATGCAATTCTGGTCTCCTTCCTATCAGAAAGATGTTATGAAACTTGAAAGGGTCCAGAAAAGATTTACAAGGATGTTGCCGGGGTGGGAGAAGTTGAGCTATAGGGAGAGGCTGAACAGGCTTGGGCTGTTTTCCCTGGAGCGTTGGAGGCTGAGGAGTGACCTTATATAGAGGTTTACAAAATTATGAAGGGCATAGATAGGACAAATAAACAAAGTCTTTTCCCTGGGGTCTGGGAGTTCAGAACTAGAGGGCATAGGTTTAGGGTGTAAGGGGAAAGATATAAGAGAGACCTAAGGGGCAACCTCTTCACACAGCGTGTGTATGGAATGAGCTGCCAGAGGAAGTGGTGGAGGCTGGTACAATTGCAACAGTGGGCGGCACGGTGGCACAGTGGTTAGCACTGCTGCCTCACAGCGCCAGAGACCCGGGTTCAATTCCCGCCTCAGGCGACTGACTGTGTGGAGTTTGCATGTTCTCCCCGTGTCTGCGTGGGTTTCCTCCGGGTGCTCCGATTTCCTCCCACAGTCCAAAGATGTGCAGGTCAGGTGAATTGGCCATGCTAAATTGCCCGTAGTGTTAGGCAAGGGGTAAATGTAGGGATATGGGTGGGTTGCGCTTCGGCGGGGCGGTGTGGACTTGTTGGGCCGAAGGGCCTGTTTCCACACTGTAAGTAATCTAATCTAATCTAATTTGAAAGGCATTTGGATGGGTATATGAACAGGAAGGGTTTGGAGGGATATGGGCCGGTTGCTGGCAGGCGGGACTAGATTGGGTTGGGATATCTGGTCGGCATGGACAGGTTGAACCCAAGGGCCTATTTCCATGCTGTACATCTCTATGACTCTATACCGCCAAATTTAATACCTGGCTGGGTTCATTACCCAGTATCAAATCCAATTTGGCCTCGCCTCTTGTTGGCTAACCATACTGTGTCAGGAAATCCTTCTGCATGCACTGGACAAAAACTGACCCATCTAAGGTACTCGAACTATAGTGTTTCCAGTCAATATTTGGAAAGTTAAAGACCCCATAAGTAGAATCATCCAGAATCATCTTTGCAATCCTTCCCTCTAGAACTGTTCGGAGACCTATAGAAAACTCCCAACAGGGTGACCTCTCCTTTTCTGTTTCTAACTTCAGTCTACACTGCCACAGTAGACGAGTTCTCAAACATCCTTTCTCCCATCGTAATATTGTCCTTCACTAACAATGCCATACACCCCTTCCTTTTGCCACATGCCCTGTTCTTACTGAAACATCTAAACCTTGGAACCTGCAATAAATATTCCTGTCCCTGCTCCAAAATGTCTCCAAAATGTCCACAACATTGAAATCCCAAGTGACATGTGGTACAGGTGACAAACCACAAGCACAACTCTGCTTGTTCTAGCTCGAAGCTTCCACCCCACCTCCTTGAATTTATGCCTTAAATCCCCATCCCTTTTTCTACCTACGTCGTTGGTGCCTATGTGGGCCACAAATTGGGGCTGCTCCCCTTCCCCCTTAAGGATCCTGAAAACACGATCCAAGACATCGCTGACCCTGCCACCTGGGAGGCAACACACCAAGTGTGTTAGTCTCTCTCATTCTCACAGAATATGTTCCCCTAACAATAGGGTTCCAAATGACTAATCCTCTACTCCTCTTCCCGTTCCCTTCTGAGGAACAGGGACAGAAACATGCACCAACTTTTCTCTGGTAAGTCACCCCATTCTCCAACAGTATCCAAAATAAAAACAAAATTTCTTATTCTTCTAAGTGAAAAGCAAGCTAATACTTTTTAATGTGCGCTCCCTTCGATTGTAAAGCTGACGATGTAAAACTCTCTATGTAATCAAATTCCCACTATCACACCAGGAGCTGCTCCCTTAAACATACTGGTTTCAAAGATTCACAACTCAAGAAGACTGGCAAGTTAATTATTAAACCTTCATACACTAGTGAAGGAACTTTTAACAAGGACGCAAAGATTTGCCCTGGTGTAGCGGAAGAATTTACTGAAATTCCAGGAGGGATTTGGATTTTCTGTTGTGCAACAATATAAACTTTAACAAATTGAAGCATCAGCAATAACTCTAGAATAAACTGTTTCTCAATTCGAGTCCAAGGAACATAAACAAGCTGCTTCCTGGGGAGACAGGAGACAATAACCCGCTGCCTCATGGCAAATAGGCAACTAAGTCTGTCTGCAGAAGGAATGACCTGAAGTAATGGGGTTAGTTGCAGGAAAAGCTATTTTTAAAATACAGTTAACCCCAATATAACAAAGGAACAGGAGAGCCACTTCTGATAAAGCGGAAAGCTACGGACTTGAGATCATCAGAAGCGTGATCAACGTTGAAATGAAAGAATGTGAAGACTGTCAATAATGGTACACCACAAGTATGAAAGAGAAAATTGTACAAGAATCCAACACCATAACAATTCAGCAGAACTGTGAAGAACAACACTGTTCGAGGACAGACCCGGAGTTGGAATCCTGGCTAGATTCTTCCACTAAATCAGGTAATAGCCAAGTTGAGTTGAGGCTTAACTTGCTTACTTGAGAGGTCTTATTTTGGTTGCTACATCTGCAATAGAGTTTAAAATCACTATTTCAGGATTTGATTGTCTGAGAGATTTCTTGGTAAGTAGCCAAATTAAAGGTAACTTGTGGGGATTTACAAAATTTACAAACTCAAACCCTTAACATTCACCTGTACCTGTGTTTTTGCCACTGTTTACCTATTATTTACTATCTATGATACTTAACTATGTGATCTGCCTGTATTGCTCACAAGACAAAGCTTTTTACTGTGCTTCGGTACACGTGACAATAAATTCAATTCAATTGTGGTGTGGGCTATTGGCTGGATTAAGACACATCTGTGAAAAATCTCTTTTGCAGCATACTGTATTTAGTTACTTACAAAATAATGTTTGCAAATACTTTAAAATTAACACTAAGACTTTAGATTAAAATGTGAAATCTTGGGCTGTGGGAGCTTCCATGTTGGTAATTAAGGTTTCAAATCTCTTAATTTCCATGGAAACAGTTTAACACTAAAGGGTAAAAGAGAAAATTGGGCCACAAAGTGGTAAGTGTTCTTGCCACTTGTATTTTATATTTTACATTTGATGATCTCAGGACATGCTCAAGAGCTTTATGACTGCAGAAGTATTTTTAAAGCATCAAGTTGGAGGAATCTCAGATTTGCAGATGCGTGCAAATTTACAAATTGGACGATAATGGTAAAAGGCAAATAATGATTCAACAATATTTTTGCTGCCTCTCAGCACCAGTAGCCTGGGTTCGATTCCAGCCTTGGATGACTGAGTTTGCACATTCTCTCCATATCTGTGTGGGTTTCCTTCCACAGTCCAAAGATGTGCTGGTTAGGTGATTGGCATGCTAAGTTGCCCATAGTGTCTAGGATGAGAGGACTGGGTGGGTTAGCCATGGGCGGTAATGCAAAGTTACACAGATAGGGTAGGGGGTAGAGTCTAGGTGGGATGCTTTTTGGCAGGTTGGTATGGACTCAATGGGCTGAATGACCTGCTTCCCCACTGTGGGTAATTTAAATTTCCAATGCCTCATCAACAATCCCCTACCCTTCTTAGCCTATCCAAAAATGGAAATAGCAAAGTAGTCAATAAATGGATACTCACTATAAGGTTGCAAACTTCCTCAGCCTTCTGCACTGCCCTTCCTCCCACACTACTTTCTGTTAGGAATACAGTCCTTTTTCCCATCAAATCTGATCTGATAATACAAATCTTCTTTACTAGAATTTCTCATGTCTTTCATTTTCTTCAACTAATGAATCACACTCTGCACACAACCATCTTCATTTCACTTTGTCCTCATGTTCCAATTCACCATCCTCCACACAACAAATCATTGTTTTTTCAGTGCGATCCAGCATGGTGTTTAGGAAAAATAACTTGAGAATAGGACCACTCAAGGACCAAATGGACATTTTTGCGTAGAACTGCAAGATAAGGGCAAGGTCCTCAATGAATATTTCTCCTGTGTTTACCGTGGAGAAAGACAAGACTTAGGAACATGAAGTTAGCGGCGATATCTTGGGGACAATCCGTATCACATACAGGTGGTGTTGGACGCTTTAGAATGTATGAAGTGGATAAATCTCCTGGTCCTGACTAGATATATCCAAGAACCCTGCAAGAGCCTAGAGAAAAAAATAGCAGGAGTTGTGATTGATATTTTTGCATCATTATTAGCCATAAGCGATGTCCTGGAAGACTGGAGGGTAGCAAATATTATGCCCTAATAATAATAATAATGGCAGCAGTAGTAGAACAACAACAAGAACTATAGAATAGTCAAGCTAACATCTGTGATAAGTTACTTTAGAAGATTGAGGAATCAGATACACATTTACAAAGACAAAGTTTGATTAAGAATAATCCATCTGGCTTTGTGCATGGGAAATCATGCCTCACAAATTTGTTCTGAAGTGACCAGAAAAGGTTGACAAGGGCAGGGCAGTAGATATAGTCCAGATGGATTTCAATAAGGCCTTTTGATAAGGTTCCACATGGTAGGCTGCTCTGGTAGATGAGATCACATGGAATCTCAAGGGAAGGCAGCAAATTGGATACACAATTGGCTTGATGGTAGGAAGGAGAGGGTGGAAGGATGTTTGTTAGATTGGAGGCCTCATGGTGTGCCTCAGGGGTCAGTGCTGGACCCTTTGCTGTTTGTTATTGAAATCAATTATTTGGATGAGAATATAGAAAGCATGATTAGTAAGTTTGCAGATGACAAAATAGGTAGTATTGTGGACAGTGAGGAAGGTTATCTGAAGTGACCACAGGACCTTGATCAGCTGGGGAAGTAGGTCGAGAAATAGCAAATGGAGTTTAATATAGATAAGTGTGAGGTCTTACATTCTGGAAAGCCAAATCAAGGTAGGAGTTGCATGGTGAATGGTAGGGCTTTAGGTAGTATAGTGGAACAGGGGGATCTTGACATTCAGGAGCATGGTTGTCTGAAACTGAAGTCACAGGTAGACAGGGCAGTGATGGCAGCTTTTTGCAAACAGGCCTTCATCAGTCAGGTCATTGAGTATCGAAGTTGGGAAGTTACGCTGCAGTTGTACAGGACGTTGGTGAGGCCGCACTGCTCGTGTTGTATTCATTTTTGGTCACCTTGCTGTTGGAAAGACATTATTAACCTAGAAAAAGTGCATAAGAAGTTTACAATGATGTTGCCAGGACTCAACGGTCTGAGTTAGAGAGAGAGGTTGGACTAGCTAGGAGTTTTTTCTTTTAGGTCAAAGGGTACTGGAGAGAGGGGAATCTCAGAAGTATATAAGATCATGAGACGTATGGATAGGATAAATGTACTCAGTCTTTTTCCCAGGATTGGGGAAATCAAGGACTAGAGGGCATCAGTTTAAGGTTAGAGGGGAAACAATAAAAAGGAACCGGAGGGGCAACTTTTTTAAAGAAAACACAGAAGGTGGTACGCATATGGAATGAGCTGCCAACAAAAAAATGGTTGAGGTGGGTACATTAACATAAGAGACATTTGGACAAAAACACAGATAGGAATGGTTTAGAAGGACATGGACTCAGCATGGATGGACATTTTTAGTTAGTATGAATGGACATTTTTGGTTGGCATAGACCAGTTTGGACCAAAGGGCTTGCCTCCATGCTGTAGGACTCTGTGGCTCTATGCTGTCATCATACATTTTTTTCTTTTACCTTTCTCTTTCAGCATTCTAACGGCATAATTTCAATCTGCGATTCTCTGATCCACTCCTCAAAATCATCCACAACACCATGAAAAACCCTTCCAACTTTCTCCCAGCTTTAACCTCCAACTTTCTCCCAGCTCAACACTATAAGAACATTCCATATAGTTGAAACAATGATTAATGTGTACTTTTTCCAATTTAGAATATTGTTTTGATGCTCATGATATGATATTTAATTTGTGCAGACTAAAGAGAGCTTGGATTACTACTTTACAGAACATTTCCATTTAGTTTGCAATCACAACCACAACCTTCAAGATTCTAGTCATTTTACATCTCTTCCCTAATCTCACATTGATCTCTACATCAACTACTGCTTGCAGTATTCCAAGGAAACTTAAAGCTCCAACTAAATTCTATACTTTTATTAAGAATTCCACAGCCTTCAACACATCTGAAGAAAGCTAAGCAACCAGAACCTGTTAAATATTTTCATCTCCACAGATGTTACCTTCTGGGTATTTACAGCATTTTGTTTTAATTCAATGAAAATCATCAATTGGGAATAAACAAACCCCTGTCTTATTGCAGAACTGTTCCAGTCAAAAATATTCTAGCCCTCTTACTGCTAAATTGGTCATACAACGTCAAGAGATTTGGAAACAAAGGATAATTGCCTAAGTTAACTTCATAGTTTAGTTGAACTAGGACTCTTTCAGAGACCAGTTTGGATGGTCTTTGCTTAGTGATATGGAAATAATATCTAAGGGTGATAACTTAAAGGTATGATATTGTTGACTTCTCAGAAACTCAGTTGAGGGAAGGCAAGGATCAGCAACTCAATATTCCAGGGTATGGGATCTTTAGGCAAGACAAGAGGGGGTGCAAAAGGACGGTGGACTAACACGATCAGTTCAGGGCTCAATTAGAGTTATCAGAGAAGACGATATCTTGGAAGGGTCTTTGTGAGTAGAACTTCTGAATGTTAAATGAGGCAGTCACATTCCTGCGAGTGTATTATAGACCCACAAAGAGTCAGCAGAAAACAGAAGGGCAAAATACATACAGTTCACAGAGATATGTGAGAGTAATAATCAGGTAATTATACTAGGGGATCTCAACCTTCCTAATATAACTTGTGATTGTCATAGTATTAAAGGGGGTGGATTTCTTGAAATGTACCCAGGGAGCTTTTTTTGAATCAATATACAGAAGGCCGAACATAGGATGGCACAGCGCTGGATCGGGTTCCGGGGAATAAAGCCAAATAAGTTTCAATGTGGCACTAGGGGAGTAATTTTAGTAACAGTATGGTATGGTAAACTTTGGTATGGACGAGGAGAAAGAAGACCTGCAAGAGAAACCTTCGGTCTCTTTTTTTGAGGTGAGCATGTGGGGGAAAGAGAGCAGCTTTTGTAAAAATAAAGCAAAATCTAGGCTGTTAACTGGGAACACCTCCAGCAAAGTAAAACCACAGCAGAACTTTACAATTCAAAAAGGAGCTAGGGAAACTATAGATCTAACATACACCCTTTGGGTGACATATAGCTTGAGTCAGTTAGGGGAACTCTGGATGTCTAGAACAATTCAGGATTAGATAAAGGAAGAATAGAAGAGCTTTTAGTGTGACCTTAGAGAAATAACATGTGCGGGGGGGAAAGTGACAAAAGTGATTAGAAGAACAAAGGGGGGACGCGAACAAGGATTTCCTAATAGGATTAGGGAAACTCCCAACAAAATTTATAAGTACATTAAAAGGAAGAGGTTAACCAAGGAAAACGTAGGGGACCCAAGAGGCCAACCTGCATGTGAAGCCGCAAGATATTGGAAGGGTGTTTCATGAATCTCTCTTCCGCCTTCTGTCTTCCAAAGGAAAACGTAGGTACAGGATTCAGGAAAACTGATTGAGGTCCTTGCACAGTTTGACTTAGGAAATGGGAGGTATTGAAAGCTTCGATGGGCAGTGGTCAGGATGCTATTGGAGAAAATTCTGAAGGAAAGAATTAATATCCACTTGGAAAAGCATGGGTTGATTATGGATAGTCAGCACAACTTTGTCAGAGGGGGCCATACCTAACAAATTTGTTAGAATTTTACCAAAATGCGAAATGTGGATGAAGGAAGTTTAGTTGATGCTGTTTTTATGGATTTTAGCAAAGCTTTTGACAAGATATCATGTGAGACCAATTGAGAAGCGTCTGACAAGGTGTCACACAAAAGGATACTGCATAAAAGACGTATGGCATTATGGGTAATATGCTAACATGGACAGAGGATTGATTAAGTAATAGGGAGCAAAGAGTGGAAATAAATAAGTGCTTTTCTGGTTGTGAATCTGTGGAATTCCATGCCCTGTGAAGTAGGTGAGGCTTTCTCATTGAATGTTTTTAAAGCTAAGATAATAAGATAGGTAATTTTTGAACAGTAAAGGAATAAGAGTTATGGTAACAGGGTAGGTAAGTGGAGCTGAGGCCATGAGAAGATCAGCCATGATCTTGTTGAATGTGGGAGCAGGCTCAAAGGGCTGGATGGCTTACTCCTGCTCCTTTTTTTTTTTATGTTCTTAAAGAATGTGGAATTCAGAGAAACTTGGTGAGATGGATCAGAAACTGGCTTAGTAATAGGTCAAAAAGGGTAGCGGTAGAAGGCTGTTCAAGTGCCCAGAGGCCAGCATCCAGTGGTGTACTGCAAGGATCAGTGTTGTGTTATAAAGGTGACGCTGTGTACTTTTGCGAGTGCGTGAATGCTGTTCTGAACTGAGAGCTTACAAGCACTTGTGAAATGTCTAGCGGCAGTCTCAGTGTACTCAAAAATTGAAAATATATGTAACATTTAGCTGTGAAATGGATACCAGAGTTTGCTGCCGTTTTGACAATTCAAATTTAACCAGTTTAAATTATGCCCCAGGATATTAAAATCCAATCAAGTTTGAATTTATTGTTTTGCCAACACTGAACCAATGATGTTGGGGATATAAAAATGCAGGCATTTTGAAAATTTAAGGCATCGAGAGAGAGAGACCCAAGAAATTAGGGAACACTCTATCAAAGGTACCTTTTCATATGAAACATATTTGCAGTAAAAGGAAAAACGACAACTCAGGGAGATCTTCAGCCTGAAGAAGAAAGACACCGAAGACAACAGCAGCTGGGTAGTTTTGAAATTAAGTTGATGTAATTTTAATAATTATCCTATTGAAACAGCATATTGTTATAGAGTTGGAGGCAGATAATAAGCAGTTAAGGGAAAGGGAGGGACAGGCTTAGAGTTGTGAATAGTTTTTGTTTAATGTTCACTTGAGATTAAAAATTAATTGATGTTATTTTCTTTAAATAATGAAATCTGGGAGTTCTCCAAGATGTTGCCTGGGTTGAAGACATTGAAGGAGAGACAAGGTAGGCTTAGATTAGATTAGATTAGATTTCTTACAGTGTGGAAACAGGCCCTTCGGCCCAACAAGTCCACAGCGCCCCGCCCATACCCCTACATTTACCCCTTACCTAACACTACGGGCAATTTAGCATGGCCAATTCACCTGACCTGCACATCTTTGGACTGTGGGAGGAAACCGGAGCACCCGG
>NC_057711.1:92464464-92496439 GCF_004010195.1 Chiloscyllium plagiosum
AACCTGGGTCTCTGGCGCTGTGAGGCAGCAGTGCTAACCACTGTGCCACCGTGCCGCCCAATTGTTTTCTTTGGAGTAGAAGAGGCTGAGGGGGTATATCATAGAATCATTGAAACATGGAAACAGGCCATTTGACCCAATAAGTCCACACTGACCCTCTGAAGAGTGTCCCACCCAGACCCATTCCCTTTCCCTATTGCTCCACATTTCCCCTGACTAATGCACCTAGCCTACACATCACTGAATACTATGGGCAATTTAGCATGGCCAATTCATCTAACCTGCACATATTTGGATTGTAGGAGGAAACTGGAGCACAGGAGGAAACCCATGCACACACAGGGAGAATGTGCAAACTCCACACAGACTGTTTTCCAAGGCTGAAATCAAACCCGAAGCCCTGGTGCTATGAGGCAACAATGCTAAGCACTGGGCCGCCCCTAGCCACAATGCCGCCCTGATTGAGGTATACAAGACTGAGTGGTGTGGATAGGGCGAGTAGTGTTCAGCTGTTCCTCTTGTTTGAGGGGTTAGTCATAAGGGGGCATAGTTTTATGTGAGGGATAGGAGATTCAGATTGAGGAAAAAAAAGTTATTCACTAAGAGGGTAATGGGAATCTGGAATACACTGTCTGGGAAGGTTGAGGAGGCCGGAAATCTTACAACCTTCCAAAAAATATTTGAATGAGCACTTCAAATATCAAACATCAAGGTTATGTTTGATATTTGAACATAAAAGCATCAAGGGCATGTGCAAGAAGTTGGGATTAGCATAGGTAGTTATTGTCAGTGCAGACTTGATGAGCCGAAGTGCCTTTTCTGCACTGTATGATCCATGTCCATGGCCAAGTTAAGATGTGTGGGGCAAAATGTAATTACACTGCCAGGTGAACAACCGAGGAAAAGTGATCCTAATCTGTACTATACTGTCATTTGGAAATGTATGCTTGTCTAGGTTTACACCATGAGTGTGGTGCTGGAAAAGCCCTGCAGTCATCAAAACACTGAAGGCTTAGGCCCAAAATGTCTATTCTCCTGCTCCTCAGATGCTGCCTGACCTGCTGCACTTTTCAGGCACCACAGTCTTTGACTCTGATCTCCAGCATCAGCAGTCCTCACTTACTCCTATGTTTGCACTAAGGATTAAGAAAATCACTTTTCCAGAGATGTCTATGTACCTCTTGCACTAGGTTTGCCATATCACTCAGGATAATTTTGATCTGTGAAATAAATTTGGTGCAAGATTGGTGCTAAAGAGGTTTGCCAATAGATTTGCTAAGAGATAACATGCAACTAGAATCCCACAAATACAATTTAATTATGTTTGTAAACAATTTAACTTACCAAATGTCCCATAAAACCCTCTAGGTCCACATGTACCTACACCATATTTTTTCAGTGAGGCCAAAGCTACATTCTGTGTGAACAAAAATGCATTTGCTTAAAACTTCAAAGCAAATTAGAATGTAATGCTTACTCATCTAAAAATTCAAATGATTTCATTTAGAAAACAAAAACTTACCAGAAAACTAATATAGTATGTAATGACCAACTCAGACATCCTGCAAATATTTTAGTTAAACATTTCATGTTTCACTCTCCACTTGCATGCAGTGGGATCCCATTTTGATATTGGAATTTATTAATAATTACAAAGATTTTCCCCTTTCATGAAGACAGAACAGAACACCACAGTACAGGCCCTATGATCAATATAACCTACACACCCCTTAATTTACTGCTGCCCATGCAGGTCAACAAACTCACCTTAACTCTTTCATTGTCTAGCAATCCGAGAAAATTGAAGGACGCAAAATTTATGCACTTTCTACCATTAACCACTATGTTATGAGTTGGAGGGCTGAAAATAATAAAAAAAAATTCAATGAAATGCATAAAGCTCAGACAAAAAAAAATGCAAACCTCAGTCAGTCATTTTCAGTGCAAAATAGTTACTAAAAAACATTACAGGTGATCAAGTATGAAACAGTGAAACTCGCATAACATGGAACCGGTTCCATAAAGTAGAGAGGAATATTTTTAGTATGATTTTCTTAGGAAGAAAATTGTAAACAAAGACCCTAAGTTCTTCTGAAGGCACTCATCCAAACTGGAGCCATGTTCTACAAGTTGCCCCAGGCGACTCACTCAACTAGTGACTGTTGGTGGAATTGTGGTGCAAAGTCAAATGAAGTTACAGCAGAGGGTCTCAGGGAATTCTGAAGCAACAAGTTTCAGTCAGCTTAAGTTCCAGACCAGTTCTAAAGCCACCACTTCTTATGCAATTTGCAGAGTTGAACTAATGTTCCAGATCTTTCCAGTTCCTTTACATTGTCTTTTGTCAGTAAGCCATTAACAGAAAGGTAACATTAAACCAAAATTTCCATTGATCCATATAACTGTTTAAAATAAAGACACACTTTAAAACTGTTCTCTTTTAGAATATTGTACAGCTCAAGCACAAGTGCAAGCTGAATTAGTAACATAGCCCAAGAGTGTATTACATACCCTGAGACAATATTATTGTTAAGGGCAGGGTGGTCTTTTGATATTGGTGGAACAAGGGGCTCTGGTTGCCATTCCTCAATAAGCTCTTCTTTCTCCTGTTAGAAAAGATAAAACAGAATACTTATAAGTAGTTGTCATATCAAGAAGTCAAATAGATCTTAAATTCTACTGGATTACCTTTTCTGTCAGATCAGAACGTTCCTGAAGTTTGTAGGTTTTGGAGAAAAGTAGTCTTACTATCCACAAAATGAGAATACCTTCCAGAATTAGATGGTAAGCTGGGGCCTAAAAAGACAAAGCAAGCAAATTAACTATATGCCTCAAAGTTTGTAAAAGGAGAATATCCTGACAGCAGCAAAGGAATAATTTTATATTCAGTACATATTTTACACTACAAAAACTATCTTTTTAATCATTGATTAAATAGAGAATAGATGATAAAGAAACATGCCATTCAGTCCACAGTCCTTCTGATATTTATATTCTGCTTAAATCTCATTTATATCTATAATAATCTGTTTCCCCATCATCTAGTCTCCCCTTAAACATACCTGTACTGTTCACTAATTACTCCAAGAGTAATGGGTCCAAAATCCCCACCATTCTTATTTCCATCCTGCACTTCCAAAACTCCAGCCGATCCATTCTATCCTAATATATGTTCACATCTTTCTCATATTATCTTTGCAAACTTTCCCCACACCCACCCCAATGCATATCATTTTCTTTAAAAACACAAAGACCATGATTGCAAGCAATACTAGAAATATGATCTAACCGAAGTTCATCACTGCAATCTGCATAATTCAAAATACTGCTTTTGAATTTCAGAGACTGAACAGTTTCATTGTTATAGAATTCTATATTTTATTCAGAAATCCAAGACAGGAAGACATCGCTCACCCACACTAAGTAAACAGAGCAGCAGCATAATATTTTATGCATTAGTTATAAAAGTTCAAAACAGCAGATAAATTATAATTCTGTAAAGAGTAATAATGTTTCAGGATTTCTGCTAAATCCAGAGAGGTTTTAAACTACAATTGTATAGGGGGGTCAGAACCAGTGTAAGCTTAGATAGATTAGATTCAGATCAGGAAACGAAAGGTAGAGATATAGTCAGCTGTTGGCATACTGACCTTCATCAGTCAGGGCATGGAGTAAGGAAGTTGGGAAGTTATGTTGCAGTTATACAGGATGTTGGTGAGGCCACACTTGGAGTATTGTGTTCAGTTTTGATCACCTTGTTAAACCGGAAAGAATGCAGAAGATATTTACAAAGCCTTGACTCAATAAACTGAATTTTAAGGAGAGGTTGGACAAGCTAGGACAGTTTTTCTTTACAGGTGTAGGAGACTGAAGGGGAATCTTATCAAGGAGAGAGGCATGGATAATGATAATGAGGGGCGTGGATAGGGTGAATGCATTTTTTTCCCCCAGGGTTGGGGAAATCGAAGAAAAGAGGGCATCATTTTAAGGTTAGAGGGGAAAGAATAAAAAGGGGACCTGAGGGGAAGCCTTTTTTTTAAAACATGGAGGGTGGTTCGCATATGGACTGAGCTGCCAGCTGAAGTAGTTTAGGTGGGTACATTTGAAAGGCATTTGAACAAATACATGGATAGGAAAGGTTTAGAAGGATATAGCCCAAGTGCAGGGAAATGGGGTTAGCATGGACGGACATTTTGTCAGCACGGACCAGTTTGGGCCAAAGGCCTGTCTCCGTGCTGTAAGACTTTATGACTAATTTAGAAACCAGAAGAAATGAGGATTAAAAAGCACCCAAAGGAAATTTACAGGATTGAGCTATTGTACTTCAACGCATCATATGTAATACAAAAAAAACTAATGAACATGGCAGTAGTTACGAGAACAGAAACCTGTTTAAAAGAAGGCGCAAAATTAGCAGGTCAATACTCCTGGATGGAGATTTCAGGCAGGGTGGAGTAGGTAATTAAAAAAAGGAACGGTAAGCAGAACTGGTTAAAGAATCAAAAACAGATGAAAGAAGGAATGACATATGTTGAATGGGTTAACAAATTAGGTTTTATTACCTTACTAATAAAAAGAGGACAGTCAGACTCTAGGAGTATACTACAGACCCCAAATAGTAAAAAGGAGATGAAAGAACAAATGCGTAGACAAGTTTCTGCCTGTAGGAATAAGATGGCAATAATAGTAGGAGACTATCTGTCCCAATAGCAATTCTGTATCAAATAATAAAGGGGTGTGAAGGGTGAAAAATTCATGTCCTGTGTCCAGAATAATTTGTTTTTTGAAAAAAACCCAAAAAACAATAGAGGAACACCAATTATCCGGCATTCGAATAACCTAATTTTGGATGATCCGAACAAGATTGCAAGGGCCCGATGCGTGGCTATGTTATCTGGCATCGATTATCCAACATTCGATTAACTGAACAAAATACTCTCTGTCGGTATGCTTTGGATAATCGAGGTTCCTCTGTATGTGACAAGCCCAATCAGAGGAGATTCAATTCTGGATTTAGTTTGGGAAATGAAGATGGGCAAGTGGTGAAGTGCCAGCTGGTGACGGTATTGACCACAGTTCGGTTAGATTTAGCATTACAAAAGAAAAGGACAGAGGCAAATCAGAAGTAAATTGGGGAAAGGCAAATTTTGCAAAATTGAGAAGTGATTTGGCTGAGGTGAACTGAACAGGACTACTAAAGGATAAGTCAGTAGTAAACCAGTGGTAAAAAGTGAAACCTTTAGGACACAAAACAGACATGTCCCCTTCAAAAATAAGAATGACAAAGCAAAATCTAGCGTCATGGTTGTCTAGAAAAACATAGGAGAAGATTAAAACAGAAAAAGAAAGCTGATGATAGTCACAAAAAAAACCTACATTACAGATAGCCTAGAAGAGCATAGAAACTACAGGGGTCAAGTTAAAAAAAGGAAATCAAAGAGGGCACGAAAAAATATTAGCAAATGTCAATGATGTTTAACTAGTACATAAAGAGCAAAAGGATAGTTAAGGAAAACATGGGACCTAGAGATGAAGGGAACTTGTGTCAAGTTGCAGAGGATGGGAAGAATTTTAAAATGATTTCTTTGACCCTGTATTCACATAGGAAAGGGATGACATGGACATAGTAACCCAAGAGGAGCAGTACAAAATATTGGACAAAATAATCAGTGAGAGAGCAAGTGTTTGAGAAATTGAAACTTTTGAAAGTGTGTAAATTGCCAGGTATGGATGAATCATATCTTAGAATGTTAGAGGTTGTGAGGGAGGTAAAAGCAGATGCTCTGAGGATTATTGTACAATCTTCATGAGACCCAGATGAGATGCTGGAGGATTGGAGGAATGCAAATGTGGTTGTGTTGTTTAGAAAGGGTACAAAGGAAATGCCAATTAATTAAAAGCTAATGAGTCTTATTTCAGTGGTGGGCAAATTGTTAATTTATCTGATCGCTCAGGATCGATTCTATCACTTAGAAAGGCACGAACTTGACAGTGATAGTCAACCTAACTTTATCAAAGGTAACACAAGTGACACGGAGGATCAATGAGGGTGGTGCAGTGGATGTAGTCTACTTGGGTTTTTAGGAAGGCATTTGACAAGATTCCATGTGGTCAAAAAAGTAAAAGCCCATAGGATACACAGTAATGTATTGAATTGGATCAAAAGCTTAGAAACAACATGAAACAATGAACAATGGTCAATGGCTGGAAAAGCAGTTTCAAGTGGTTATCCATGGGGCTTGGTGGTGAGACCCTTGCTGCTGGTTTTGTAAATTACCAATTTGGACTTTAACATGGGGGTCACAACTGGAAAATCTGCAAGTGATAAAAATTGGCTATATAGAGAATAGCTGTAAATGCCAAAATGATATGATGGGTTGGCAGAGGGGGCAAGTAAGTGGCAGATGGAGTTCAACTCTGATAAACTTGAGGAAATGCAGTCAGGGAAGTCAAACACAAAAAGGATATCCACAATAGAATGGGAATATACTGATTGGGATAGATGAATTGAGAGATCTTGATGTGCAACTGCACAGGTCCCTTAAGGAACCAGTACAGTTAAATAAGGTGGTAAAGGCAGCAAATGGATTGCTCTCCTTCATTGGCAGAAGTATAGAATACAAAAGTAGGAAGATAATTATGAAACTGTATATAAAAGTGGAGGGCACAACTGGAGTAGTGTGCAGTTCTGGTCACCACATTACACAAGGACATAATTCCTCTGCTGCGAGAGGCTGCACAGACAAGTATTACTAGAATGCTGCCAGGGTTGGAAAATTGTAGCTACAAGGAGAGACTGGCAAGGTTTTCCTTGGAATGGAGAAGGCGGAGGGCAATATGACTGATGTGAACAGAATTGTGAAGGGTTGAGATAGAATAGACAGGAGAAACCGGTTTCCCTTAACACAGGGTTATACAATTTCAACATTCTAGGTCAAGTGCTTTCCATTAGAATGGTCGGAGATACCAATCTAACCAAACTCACTCAAGCTGCCTTTACCTCTCATCTTCCTTTTGATCACCCAAACACCCTCAGAGATCATGTTCTCCACTGGATATATGTGAAGAAATGACCCTCGTTTCCACCCCCCCCCCAACAAAAACAAACATTTAACATGACAACGATCCCAATTAATGTTGGAAAAGCTAAAATTCCTCAACATAACTACCAGATTTTCACTCTGTTAATGTCTGAACTGTCTACAGATTTCCCCTCTATTTCTGCTGATTCTTTGGTGGCATATAATAAATGTATATGACTGCCCCCTTATTCTGCAGTTCTACCACAAACCCTCTGAAGACCCTTCCAAGATATCTTTTCTCCTTATTGCCCTAATTGACTCTTTAATTGATAGGGTATAAAGAGTGTGGTGGTGTAACACTATCTTGCTGAAAAATCCTGTAACTTGGAATGTTGTTGCCTGTCCAGTCCTTCTCTCCATGTTTCAGTGATGCAAAATCACACCTCCATGTGCTAATTTTCTCCAAAATGGAAAGTTAAATGGAGAAAATTCTAATGGGGAGAATTAATATCTGTTTGGAAAGGCATAGGTTAATTAGGGACAGGCAGCATGGCTTTGCCAGAGGGAGATTACGTCTAACAAATATGTTAGAATTCTTTTTAAAATGCGATCAAGTGAGTGAATGAGGGAAATTAAGTTCATGTAATCGAAATGGAGTTTAGCAAAGGTTTTGACAAGGTACCACACTGGAGATTGAGAATCTTAAAGCACATGTAATTTAGGGAAACTTCGTGAGATGATTCAGAAAGTGGAAGCTTTGGCCTAGTGGTACTATCACTGGACACTAATTTAGAAACTCATCTGATGAGTTAGGAATGCAGGTTCAAATCCTGCTATGGCAGATGGTGGAATCTGAATTCAATAAAAAACTCAAATTACTAATCTACTGATGACCATGAAATCATTGTCGATTGTCGGAAAAATCCATCTGGTTAACTAATGCCCTTCAAGGAAAGAAATCTGCCATCCTCACCTAGTCTGGCCTACAAGTGACTCCAGATCCACCACAATGTGGATGACTCTCAACTGTCCTTTGAAATGAACTAGCAAGCCATTCGGTTGTACCAATTGCTGCATCTCAAAGAAATTAAACTGGGTGGATCAACTGGCATCAGAAAAAACATCAGCAGAAACACCCTGCCGTCGTCCTCGCTGATATCTGGGAGTTCTGTCTTCCTGTTTGTCCTATATAGTGTTTTGTGCAGTCCTTGCATGGAATTTTGTACACTACATTGGTTTTGCTCATGCTGGGTATCGGGTCCTTTGTCCTGGTGAGTTGTTGTCGGAGAGTGGCTGTTGGTTTGTGTGCTGTTATGAGTCCTCGTGGTCGCAGCAGTCTGGCTGTCAGTTCGGAAATACTCGATGTATGGTAGTGTGGCTAGTCCTTTGGGTGCAAGCTTCCTGTAGTGGATGCAGGGTAGTTAATTGCTACCTTTATCTACTGCAGTGCTATGATTATGTCTGGTTTTGAAGTGTAAGAGATTGCCAATATTGCAAATAAACCTTTTTTATAAAATAAAGGGCGGCACAGTGATTCAGTGGTTAGCACTGCTGCCTCACAGCACCGGTGCCCATAGACTGGGGTGTGGCTAATATTGAGCTATTATTTGAGAGGCTGCAGAGAAATGCCTGGTAACTACAGACTGTCTGTGGTGAGTGATTTGTTAGAGGGGATTCTGATAAACAGGATTAACAGTAATTTGGAGAGGCAAAAACTCATGTGGGATAGACAGCATGGCTTTGAGACAATTTTCCACGCTCATGGATTTGATTGGGTTTTTTTGAAAGGGTGACCAAGGAATTGATGAGGGAGTGCAGCAGACATTGTTTACATGGACTTTAGCAAGGCTTTGGTCAAGGTAGATTGTTGAGTAAGGCAAAGTCTCACTGGATCCAGGATGAGCTAGCCAATTAGATCCAAATTGTCTTGACGGTTGAACACAGAGTGGTGGCAGAGGGTTGTTTCTCAGACTGGAGGCATGTGATTAGCAGTGTGCCACAGGGATTGGTGCTGGGTTCATTGTTAGTCATCATTTATATAAATGATTCAGATGAGTACTTACAAGGTATGGTTAGCAAGTTTGCCGATGACACCAAGACTGGTGGTACAGTGGACAGTGAAGAAAGTTATCTGGGAACGCAGAAAGATCTTCATCAAATGGGCCGGGGGCCAAGGAATGGCAGCTGGAGTTTAATTGCAAGGTGTTGCATTTTGGTGACTTGAGAGAGGAAACAGGAGCACCCAGAGGAAATCCACGCAGACACTAGGAGAATACGCAAACTTCACATTGACAGTTGCTAGAGGCTGGAATTGAACCTGGATTCCTGGTGCTGTGAGGTGGCAATGCTAACCACCGAGCCACCGTGCCCACAAGACGACAGAATGGGCACTCTGATGGGAAATGTTTGTCCTGAAGTTCAGTTACTAGCGATGTAACGCGAGGATCTGTTTTGGGGTCACTGCTATTTGTCATTTTTATAAATGACCTGCCTGAGGGCGTGGAAGAGTGGGTTATTAAATTTATGGATGACATTAAGGTCGGTGGAGTTGTGGACAGTGCTAAAGGACGTTACAGAGGGACGTAGATAAGCTACAGAGCTGGGTTGAGAGGTGGCAAATGGAGTTTAATGTGGAAAAATGTGAGGTGATTCACTTTGGAAGGAGCAACAGGAATAGAGAGTACTGGTCTAATGGTAAGATTCTAGATAGTGTGGATGAGCAGAAAAATCTGTGTCCATGTGCATAGATCACTGAAAGTTGACACCCAGGTAGATGGGATTGTTAAGAAATCGTATGGTTTGTTGGCTTTTATTGGTAGAGGGATTGAGTTTCGGAGCCATGAGGTCATGTTGCAGCTGTACAAACTTCTGATACTGCTGCACTTGAAGTCCTCATACAGTTCTTGTCGCCACATTCTAGGAAGGACCTGGGAGGATAATTTCATCAATGTAAACTGCAGAAGGGTGTTTTTCCTTTTTCCTTTATTTCTGTAAATATCCCTGACAAATATAAACTAGCTACAATGCCTGTGTAATAGTTATAATTGTTGGATGCAGAAAGGAGTATGGAAACAAATGGGGAGGAACTCTGGACATAATTGTGGTGTTGCTCCTTTAAAGAGAGTGGGTCAAGTTATTCAGTACAGGAGCGAGAAGAGGAGTCTAAGTTCAACTGAGAAGCTGAGAGGGTGCACAAAACAAGAAGTATCTCCTGTTCTACTTTACCTTCCATGTACCTCATATTTTGTTTCTAATTCTGGTGAGCTACAAATACAATAGAGAATTGAATGACTGGCAGAAGGCAGTGTAGGGATAAATGACTTTTTCAGTGTGGCAATAGGTGACACATGTAGTTCTGTCAACATTGATGTTACGAGCACAACTATGCACTTTTTATACATTACTGATATGGACAAAGGGCCAAAGGCATTGTTGCTAACCTTGCAGATGACACAAAGATAGGTGGAGAGACATGTAGTTTTGAAGCAGCAGGGATGCTGAGGAGGACCTGCACAGGCCAGGAGAGTAGCCAAAGAAGTGGCATATGGAATATAATGTGGTAAAGTGTAAGGATACAAACTTTGCTAGGAAGGGGAGGCTTGGACTATTTTCAACAAGGGAAAAGCTTTGAAAATCTGAAGCAAGAAGGTGCTTAGGAGTCTCTGTTCAAAAGTCTCAAGATCAAATTGCCAACCGAATCTGCAAGTTAAAAGGCAAATGCAATGTTGGCATTTGTTTTAAGAGAACTAAAATACAACAGCAGAAATATATGCTGAGTCTGTAGAAGGCTATGATAAAGCCATATTTGGATATTAAGAGTAGATTTGGACCCTAGAGCTAAGGAAAGGTCTGCTGGCTTTGGACAGAGGTCAGGGGTGGTTAACAAGAATGATCCTGTGAGGATCTGAAACCTGAATACAGGCTGAGGTGACTAGTTGTAGTCAGGGGCAACCATTTAACAGATGCTCTTAATAACCTAGGTGGTAACTTGATGGCTTTTCGATGCAAATGACACAACAAAATGGCTCCTAGGCTGCAAATTGACAATTCTGCTAAAGCTGCATAAAATAGCTTTTAAGTTACTTAGTGCTAATTCTGCTACAGCTGCATAAGTGACTAACCACAGTCTGCTTCAATAGAGATTAGCAGACAACACATCCTTTAAAGCGTAGAAATAACTCGACTAGATAAGACATTACTAGCCATCCTGACTGACCTTCTGGTGCAGGTGCAATGGCTCGGTTAGTGAGATAAGGGTGGCTTAAGTGTTGGAAAATAAAGTTTGTTCCCAGGAAATATCATTGGACCAAGTAACTGTCAAATAAAACAGTATAGTGTATTGATTGGTAATTGTTTGAATGTCTTAGGTTTAAGCCATATGTGCAGCACTGAGGAATATGGAAGTCAACTTCTGTGTTCCCGGATGCTCTTCACCCGGCCGTATGAAGAAATAAAGAGCGAAGTCTTCAAAAACCAGACTGATTGTGAGTACGTATTGACCGATCACGGAACCAAGAGACCCCCTCCCCGGGAGTCAAGATCTTCACCTGGGGTGAAGGGTTTGTTGTATGAGGAGCGGTTGAGGATTCTGGGTCTGTTTTGAGGTGGGGTGGTAGATCTCATGATACTTAGAGAATATCAAAGGCCTGGATAGTGGGTGTGGAGAAAATGTTTCCACCAGTAGGAGAGAGAAGGACCTGAACGCAGCAAAGTGAAGGACACTTTAGAACTGAGGAGAAGAAATTTCTTCACCCAGAGGACGGTGGAAGCTTAGTCATTAAGTGTATTTAACACAGAGACTGACAGGTTCTTCATTAGCAAGGGGTTTAAGGGTTATGGGGAGAAAGCAAGTGAGCTCTGGCTGAGAATCAAATAAGCCATGTTCAAATGGCACAGCAGACTCAGTGGGCAGAATGGGTTAATTCTGTTCCGATATTTTTGAATCTTATGGTCTAACCGTTGAGTTTATCCAGCAATTTCCGTTTTCACTTCAGGTTTCCAATATCCACAGTAGATTGTCTAATTCATTCAATTGAAAACCATTTGTAGAACTTATATTATATGAGTGAGATGTTAAGGGGTTAATTTGCTCCGCTGACCTGTAAGAAACTGGATGCCCTGTGGGTAGGGTAGTATGTTTCTCTACCTTGCAGGTACAATGTAAACATTATCATTTCCTATTATTCAGAGTAAGAGAATTTATATTATCATCTCCTATTCAGAATCAGTAAGAACATTGCAATTAAAGTTGTGACCACATCCTATAGTTAAAAAATGATTTACAGCAGATCTTGCTATTAAAAGGGATGTTTTACATTACATTGTTTCTGGAAATAGTCAGCTCACTACATGGTGTCTTGAGTGGCATGTGACTATGGGTGAGTGGTTGGAGGTTGTCTTGTGGGTATTACTGACTGATGTGAGATTTTGTATAAAGGTTTCTTTGTTCTGGGAGCCTTGCTTGACAGGCTTTGCAAGCATCGTGAAGAGTGTTAAGTGATCCTCCAAAGCTTGTACTTGCTTAATAGATTTTGGCTATTCAGAAGTTGGCGTATTGCAGTTGAATCAAGTGTGTAAGCATCTCAAGAAAGAGAACCTAACATGAGTAAACTTGATGAAAAGCTGGTGATGTCAAGCAGCTAAAGAAAACTGTTCGAAAATAATTAAACTTGTGTGGTAATACAGATATCTGAAATTAAGTATTAAGAGAAAGTGTTATATCTCATAGCACAGAAATTAAGCAAAAGGAATTTTAATAAGATGGAATGCAGAGAGTACACTTGTGGAAGAATCTAGAACTAGGGGCCATCATTAAAAATAAGTCAACCACTTAAGTCATAGATGAGACTCTTTTCCTCACAGAAAATCTGAGATTTTTGAACTTGGTTCTCTGAAAAGTAAAAACAAAGGTTTTGAATTTTTTTTTAAGGCAAACAGATTTGTGATAAGCAAGGGGTTTAAAAAGGTTTCCAGGAGTAGGTAGGAGGAGTGTTTTTGGATCAGACATGATCTTACTGAATTTAGAAGCAAGCTTAAGGGCTGAGTGTTCTAAATACATATATTTATATGCAAGTAAGGTTAATAATGGAGATAGCAGACACTGCCAATATTAAAATATTGGCTTTGCTCTTTCAAAAGCTGAACATATTTCCCAGGTAGTAACTCTCAGCAATCTACAAAATAAAAAAAGTCACTTAACCACGGAGTGCAAAAACTGATCAGACACAGCACTCACTTTCCCTGTTCTGAAATGATTACAGAGTAGTTATTGTTTTCCCTCGAAGTAAACAAATTACTCTGTTTCGAGAATAATTTCATTGGAACATCCAGACTTGTGTACATGTCAGCAGTTATCAGCACAGGTCCCTTGAACTCTCTAACAGACAATACTGAGCGTGGAGGTGCCAATGTTGGACTGGGGTGGACAAAGTTATGGTAGATTGAGTTTATTTGAAAGCACTAGCTTTCAGAGTACTGCTCCTTCATCAGGTAGTTGTGGAGCAGGTCATAAGGTACAGAATTTATAGCAAAAGATTACAGTGTCATGCAACATATTGAACAAACCTAGATTGCTGTCAAGTCAAGAATGGAACTAGATAATTTGATAACCTTGCTTTATAAAATTCTGCTAATCTCAATTTGAAATGATTTCATTAACAGTCTTTAGAGAAGTAATTCTGTTACCCTTAGTATGGCCTACACGTAACTCTCGGTAAAAAGCTACCTAGTTGATCAACTGCTCTTTGAAACTCACTTGTGTCAAACAGTTGCAGAAAACAAAAACTGGAGATGCATCTGCACCATCTTACCTGTAGTAGTACAAAAAGGTTGCTTACCATCATCTTTACAGTAATTTGAGATGGGGAATAAATGTTGGCCTTGCTAAAGATACCCACATTTCAAAACCAAGTCAGAACAACTTTTCATCAAAACAGTGCAGACGTTTTCCATAATCCTTCCTATGAAAATATATATTTTTGCATATTCTCTAACCAACTAGTATAAATTTTAAATCTGTTCAATAATTAATATTAATATTTGCATTAATAAGATTTTAACAAACATTTCAATTGAAGAACTCCTGTTTTATAGACTGTTGGCAAGGCCAACATTGTCCATCCCAAACTGATCCAAAATGATGAAAAGCAATCTTTTAAAAACAAGTGGAGTGCTCAAAAGACCTTATTAAAAATCACAAGTGTAAACATTTCTGCATCTAGAGTGCCAAAAAGGCTAAATTAGCCAAGGACAACAGATTTCCTCCTACTAAGGACTGACCTGCTGAGCTTTTCCAGCAACATATTTTCAACTCTAATCTCCAGCATCTGCAGTCCTCATTTTCTCCTCAGCCTTGGTTAGCATCTATTACAGTTTCACTTGTTGGGTGAGAGGGGAAAGATTTAAGAGAGACCCAAGGGACAATGTTTTCACACAGGGGTTGGTGCGTGTATGGAATGTGCTGCCAGAGGAAGTGGTACAATTACATCAATTAAAACTCATCATTTGTAGATGCCAGTGTAGGACTAGGGTGTACAAAGTTAAAAGTCACAACTCCATAACCACATGAAGGAGCAGTTCTCTGAAAGCTAGTGCTTCCGCATAAACCTGTTGGATTATAATCTGGTGTTGTGTGAGTTTTAACATTATTTAAAAGATATCTGGCATATGAATAAGAAGGGTTTACAGGGTCTGACAATGCTGCTTCTTTAACAAGGTTATTCTGTCCTTGCTGAAAATGTGTTGCTGGAAAAGCGCAGGTCAGGCAGCATCCAGGGAACAGGAGAATCGACGTTTCAGGCATAAGCCCTTCTTCAGGAATGATGTTGGGATGCTGCAGGAAATCAGAACAGCTCTAAGTTGCGTATTTGTGTCGGTTGGGTTTTCAAATGTTATTCACAATTTGACTTTTTTGTTCATGTAAATAAATTGTGTTTTGTTTAAAACAGAGTGGTCTGACCAGCTGTGTCGCTCCTGGTATATTCACCTTCTGGCTACTTAAAATATTTTGAGGGGCTCTGGCCCGTAACAAGTGATATGGGCCAAGTGCTGACAAATAGGACTAGACTAGTTTAGTATCTCTGGTCGCCATGGCCGAGTTGGACCAAGGGTCTGTTTTCGTGCTGCACATCTCTACGACTATGACTATATTGTGACATCTGGCTTTGAAACACCTCACCCACAAATCTTCCCAAGTAGCGTCGCAAGATAAATAGTCCCTCTGAACGTAACTAGGCATAACTGGAAAAGCGGGTTTGCTCAACTATCAAAATCCAGCGCACTTCCTCTCGGCACACTGGCTCAACATTACCATACAGATCCAGTTCACAATATTCTCCAGCTTTTCACTTCAGAACCAGACTTGAGATTAATTATGAACTAGGTACCCTCCACAGTCTGTGAAACTTTCCAAGTCATTTTTATAACTGGTTTCCTTACCTCATAAAAAGCCTGCACCATCTCAACTAAAACCCACTGTTGTCCTGTCGCCATCTTGTTACCTAATGTCAGTTGACTGCATGAAAGATGAAATAAACAGAATAATACGCATGCGTACTACTGCAAATCTGTCCAAATAGGCGGTTGCCATCTTTGATATGGTCACCAGTTGCGATCACATGGTGCTCAATAATAATCAATTGTTCCAGGACCCACAAGGACAATTAACTGGTCTGTCTTTGTCAAAGTTTCAAAAAACTAAACAAATTATGTAATAAAGGCAAAATACTGCAGAAACTGGAAATCTGAAATAAATTAGATGCCCCCTTGGGGAAGGTAAAATCATCAGCCAGACAATTGCTTTTATTTCTAAAGAAAACGCAACAGTGCACTCGAAATCAAGCACCACTATTCCATAAATCATCACAAGTGTCAAGTGACACCAATTTAATTCCTAAAGGAAAGAAAAAGTAATATTTGGAACTGAACTGATTCGATTAAATTTGTATCATTTGCAAGTTTTACAGTTTTTCCTTCCGGCTTGGATGGCTAATGACTATGCCCACCACCTAATTAAATTTAAAGTTTTCTTTCTTTTTGCAAAATGTTTGTGTTATTTATTTTCCAATTAAAAAAAAGACAAAAAGTAGAGTATGGCTTGCTGCAGACTTTTTGAAGGTCAGCGTCCCAATAGTTGCTCAGATCTGTGTTAAACTATACCTAAACTCAAATACTTGCATTAGCATGTCTCATAAACATTATATCTAGTTACTACAAAAGTTCACTACACCATTCCATTTTCCTTTGAATTTTAACAGAAGAACTAATAATCTAAATTCTATTTTCATTGAATCCCTAGGCTCACTGGTCATATTTCCCTGGATTTTATAAAGCCTTTCTTAAGTACTGGCACAACGTCAGTACCTCACCTGTGGCTGCTGATGATACAAATGTCTCTGCTAGGGGCTCTGCAATTTCCTCCCTAGCTTTCCACAATGTCCTACAATGATTAGATTAGAATCCCTACAGTGTGAAAACAGGCCCTTCGACCCAACAAGTCCACACCAACCCTCCGAAGAGTAACCCACCCTGACCCATTTCCCTCTAACTAATGTACCTAACACTATGGGCAATTTAGCATGGCTAATTCACCTGGCCTGCACATCTTTGGACTGTGGGAGAAAACCAGAGCAAACCCACACAGACACAGGGAGAAAGTGCAAACTCCTCACAGACAGTTACCCGAGGCTGGAATTGAACCTGGGACCCTGGTAGTGTGAGGCAGTAGTGCTAACAACTGAGCCACTGTGCTGCCCCATTCATATCCTAGAGTTTTATCTACTTTTATGTATTTTAAGATCTCCTGCACCTCTTTAATGTGGACTCCTTTCAAGACATTTACTTTCATGATTTCCCTTGCTTCCATGTCTTCTCCACATGAAATATTCGTATAGGATCTCTCCCATGTCTTGAGGTTCTACACATAGATGAGCTCATTGAACTTTAAGGAGCCCTATTCTTTCCCTAGTTCCTCTTTTGCCCTTAATATACCTGGAGAATCTTTTTGAATTCTCCTTTATTCCATCTGCCAAAACAATCTCCTGTCCCTTTTTGCCCACCTGATTTCTCTCAAGTATATTCCTATGCCCCCTGTACTACTTCAGGGAATTATTTGATCCCAGCTGCCTGTAACTGACATGTGCTCCTTCTATGTTTTGACCAGAGCCTCAATATATCTAATCATCCAGCATTCCCCACCCCTGTTAGCCTTGCCTTTCACATATATGGGGACACACTGGTGCTGGACTCGTTATCTCAATTTTGAAAGTATCCCATTTGCTAGATTTCTCTTTACTTGTGAACAGCCTCCCCATTCACCTTTTGAAAACTGCTGTCTAATAGCATCAAAATTGGCTTTGCCTCACCTAGAACCTCAACTTGTGCACCAGACCTATTCTTTTCCATAACTATTTCAAAACCAGTAGAACTATGGTCACTGGGACCGAGTGCTCCCCACTAACACCTCTTATTTCCCAAGAAGAGGTTGAGTTTTGCCCCTTCTGAAGGATGGCCATCTACATATTGACTGAGAATGTTTTTTTGAACACACTTAAATTCCTTCCTATCCAAGCCTTTAGCACTATGTCCCAGTCTATGTTGGGAAAGTTAAAATCCCCTACTATTACAACCCTATTGTTTTTACAGCTAGCTATCCATGATCTCCTCAATGTCCTGCTGACAATTTGGGGGCCTTTGATATCATCCCATCAAAGAAATCATCCCTTCATATTTCTCAGTTCCACCCATATAGCTTTGTTGGACGATCCCGTAGGAATATCCTAAGTGTTGTATGATGTTTTCCCTAATCTTGCCTTCAACACGCCCCCTCCCCCCCGCCCTCCACCTGCCTTACCTTTTATTCTTCCTACAGCATTTGTACCCCAAAACATTGAGCCGCCAGTCCTGCCCCTCCCTCAGCCATGTTTCTTTTCATGACTTATTCACTGGATGGTGAAATTCAAGACTATATTAACCCTTACAAAATTTCTCAGAGATGTGTTTATAAAATCTCACATCAAAGGTAACTATACTAAATAAGAGATTGTATTGCAGTGATAGTGTAATATCGCGGATATGAAGCAAGAGTACAGATAAATGGGTCATTTTCAGATTGGCTAGTTTTTACTAGCCACAGGGCTCAATTGTTTACAGTCTATAAAAAAAGGGACCAAATATATGGTTACTAATTTACTGATAACCCACAAAGATAGATAGAAATATATATTATAAGGAGGACCTAATGAATCTGCAAAGAGATTCATGCAACTTAAATGAGATAGATTAACTGGCACATGGATTATAATGGGAGAAAATGTGAATGAATCACTTTGGCAAGGAAAATGTTTTAAAAAAGAAGTGGGAAGAAATTACAGATTCTGTTGTACACAGAATGTGTGTCCTGGTACATGAATCAGTCCTGGTACACACATTCAGCTGCAGCAAGTGATTAGGAAGACAAAAGGAATGTTATAGTTTACTGCAAACGAAATGGAACATAATAGTAGAGAAATTTGTACAATTGTACACAGCAATAGGGAGGCCATATCTGGAGTATTGTACAGTTTTGGTCTCATTGTCTAACAAAAGATATAATGCATTATAAGTAGCTCAGAGAGGATTCAATCAACTGATTCTTGGGATAAAATTTTTATCGTAATACAATGGGAGAAAGTGAGGACTGCAGATGCTGGAGATCAGAGTTGAAAAGTGTGATGCTGGAAAAGCACAGCTGGTTAGGCAGCATCCGAGGAGCAGGAGAATCAATGGTTCAAGCATGGGCTCTTCATCCGGAATGACCAGGATGAGCCTGTAGCCACTGAGGTTTAGAAGAATGAACTCTTTGAAACGAGGGGACAAAAACAGAAGTTTCTGGAAAATCTCAGCTGATCAGGTAGCATCTGTGGCAACAAATCAAAGATAATGTTGTGCGTCATAGACTCATATAGTAATACAGCATGGAAACAGGCCCTTCAGCTCAAACGCTCCATGCTGACCATGGTGCCCACTTAGCTCGTTCCAATTGCCCACATTTGATCCATATCCCTCTAAATCCTTCCCATCCATGTACCTGTCCAAAATGTTTTTATTTAAATGCTGCTATTGTATCTGCCTTAACCACTATCTCTAGCAGCCCATTCCATAAATGCACCACTGTCTGCATGAAGAAGTTGCCCCTTAGGTCCTTCTTAAATCTTCCCTCTCTCACCTTAAACCGATGTCCTCTAATTTTCAAATTCACCCTCCCTGGGAAAAAAGACTATTTGCATTCATCCTGTCAATGCCTCTAATGATTTTATACACATCAATAAGGTCACTCCTCATTCTCCTATGCTCCAAGGAATAAAGTCCTATCTTGGCCAACCTCTCCCTACAAGTCAGGCCTACTAGTCCTGGCAAAATCCTCATAAATCTTCTTTGCACTTTTTCCAGTTTAACTATGTCTTTCCTATAACAGCGTGACCAAAAGTGTACACAATACTCCATGTACAGTCTTACCAACAACTTATATAACTGTAACATAACCTCCAAACTCCTGTACTCAGTGCCTTGACTGATGAAGGCCAGCATGTTAAATGCTTTCTTCACTACCCTGTCTACCTGTGACGCCACTTTCAATGAACTATGCACTTGTACTCCTAGGTCCCTCGGTTCCATGACAATCCTCAGGACCTTACCATTTACTGTATATGTCCTACCTTGGTTTGACTTTCCAAATTGCAACACCTCACATTTCCCTCTATTAAATTCCATTTGCCAATCCTCAGCGCAGGTCTCCATCTGATCAAAATCCAGCAAACTGAAGAAAGTTCAACTGGACCCAAAACATTAACTCTGATTTCACTCCACAGATTCTGCCAGACTTGTGGAGATTTTCCAGCAATTGCTATGTTTGTGTCAGATTTCCCGCATCTGTAGTTCTTTTAGTATTTTCTCTAGATCCTGAGGGAACTTGACTGGGTGGATACTGAGAGGATGTTTCCTCATACGAAAGAGACAAAAATTAGGGCATGCAGCTTCAAAGTAAAAGATTTCCCATTAAGACGAATATTATGGTGACGTTTTCTTGCAGAAGGTTGTTAGTCTGTGGAATTCTCTTTTTCTAGAGTGCAGGGAAGATAGGGTCATTGAATATTTTTAAGGCTGCATTAGATATGTACTTGAATAACAAGCTAGTCAAATAGTATAGAGGTTGACAGGAAAAGGCATTGAGGCCACATTCAGATCAGCCATGAGCTTCACAAGAGCAGGTTGAAGGGGTAAAACATCTTCCTTCTACTCCTGGTTTGCAGGTACGTTAATTGTTTATCATCACTTACAACTGGACGTGGCATCTGGTCTATTGGTTTGAGATTGTTTAGATCTGCATCCACTGATTGACATGCATATAGAACTATTAATGATTTTTGAAAATATTTGTAGCTCAGGTTGAGGTTCTGGATGTAAGTTTGCTCGCTGAGCTGGAAGGTTTGTTTTTAGATGTTTCAGCATCATTATAGGTAACATCATCAGTGAGCCTCTGGTGAAGTGCTGGTGGTATGTTACACTTTCTATTAATGCGTTTAGGTTTCTTTGGGTTGGTGATGTCATTTCCCGTCTTTTTCTCAGGGGTTGGTAGATGGGGTCCAAATCAATGTGTTTATTGATAAAGTTATGGTTGGAATGCCATTATTTAAGGAATTTTCATGCGTGTCTCTATTTGGCCTGTCCTCACGTAGATGTGTTGACCCAGTCAAGGTGTTGTCCTTCGTCTATATTTAAGGATACTAATGATTGTGGGTCATGTCTTTTTGTGGCTAGTTGCTGTTCATGTATCCTGTTGGCTAATTTTCTACCTGTTTAAATACAAACCTCCACTCAACACCCCACTAGCCAAAAGAATAGCAGAACAAATGGTCAGAGAATGCTTAGGGATATGATTAACAATGCCAACAACCAACTCTTGTAAATACAAGTGGGAAATTTTTTGCCAAAAAACTTTACTCACTAACGTGACAGACACACTACAATGAACCATAAGCATCAAACAGCAGCAAACACAAAAGAAAAAAAACTAGCCCTCCAGGAAAAACAAGCTCACACAAAAGAACAACATAGAAGCTTGGATTAAAAAAAAACTTATCAGATTGACTTCTAACAAATACATAAAAAGCTGTCTTAGTAAGAGGATTAAACTACAATTACAAAAGATGTGGACAAAAAGGACTTCCTAACTGACCACCTTTAGAATCAACGTTGAAAGACAACAGACCCTCAGAAGAAACCCAACAGACCATTAGACAGGCTGTTGCACCAACATTAAGCAGGAAAAAGGAAGCAAACACATTCAATACACAAGAAAAGAAAACATTAGCAGAACTCAAAAATGACAAAAAACATTGTTATCCTACCTGCAGACAAAGGTCGCATGACCATCATGTTAAACAGAGCAGACTACTGTGAGAAAGCAAACACACTGCTTGCAGATACTGACACTTACCAATAGGTGACCCTACAACTAGAGAACCGACTTATGGCCTCACTCAAAAACTTCAGAAATCAGGAGAATTAAAGAAGATAGACTTCCAAAAAAATGAAACCAGGTGGATGGAACACACCACACTGCTATGGACTACCCAAAGTACACAAACCAGGAGCGCGCAGCCCCCATCCCGATGCATAGACTCACTACTTGGAACACGAACTTACAGACTAGCCAAGGAACTTCACTGAAGACTAAAACACTTAGTAGAAGACTCACGACAAACAATTCACTCCACTCAAGAATTCTTGAACACCATAAAGACACTAAGATAGAAGAAGATGAAATAATGGTCTCTTTTGGTATAACAGCCCTGTTTACATCCATTAATATCAATCTGATCACACTTAGAAGAACCGAAGACACAAATACCAGGCAGCGCCAACTTCATTAGCAAAGATAATATTGTCAAATTAGTGGACCTCTGCCTTACCACCTACTTCATATTCAATAACAAGACCTACAAAACAAATCAACGATTTCATGCAATCATTAATATCAGGGTTCCTTCCAGAAGCATTTATGCAAAGACCAGAAAAAAAAGCTCTCCCAATGAGGAGAAAGTGAGAACTATTGATGCTGGAGATCAGTGTCAAAGAGTGTGGTGTTGGAAAAGCAGTCGGTCAGGCAAGATCCGAGGAGCAGAAGAATTGACTCCCAATCATCCAACCTAAACTTTAGATCCGCTACGTGGATGATACCTTTATCATCACCAAACAAAACAAATTAGAGGAAACATATGACCATATTCTAAGTTCAAATTAACTTCTTCCACACACATAAAACATTGAACAGATATCAATATCATCTATACTTTCTCAGTTAAATCCACAATAATACATCTGTGATTACATTCTTATGATCCACAACATATATGGTTTGTCAATTAAAAGTCTGTAACGTAAGACTCCAATGAAATAGTCTCATATTTTTGCATTTAAAGCATTCCAAGAATGTAAGAGGATTGTGATCCACGTTTACAATTGTCTCAGACATATTGTTTGTGACATACACAGTAAAATGTTGTAAGGTCAGTACCAAACTCAATAGTTCTTTTTTGATCATGGATTACTTCCTCTGGTGGATATTGAGTTTCTTTGAAAAGTAACCAACTGGCATTCAATCCCATCATTCAGCTTTGTGTAACAATACAGCTCCAACTCCTATGTCACTAACATTGATAGCAACTTTGAAGGGTTTCAAAACGTTTGGTATAGCTAAAACTGGTGGTGTGGTAAATATTGCTTTTACATGATCAAATGCCTCCTGGGATTATTCTGTCAATCAAAATGTTGTATTCTTCAGCAAATCTGTTAGCAGTACCATTACACTGGTGAAGTTTGGAACAAGCTTCTAGATAGAATCCGCTTTGCCCAGAAAATCGAAGCACCTCTTTCTTTGAGGTTGATTGTGGGAATTCCTCAATGACATTCATCTTTGTGTTCCATGGGGTCAACCTTCCATGACTGATATTATATCCCAAGAACGTCACCTCTGCCTTCATGAATTCACTTTTGTTTATTACCAGTTCATTACCAGTTTTGCTTCTCTTAGTCGTTCAAACAGCTCTGCCAACTGTACCATGTGATCTTTCCAAGACTTACTAATGATCACTACATTGTCCAAATACACTGTACAGTTTGTTAACCCAGTCATAACTCTGTTCGTGAGTCTACGGAATTGGTGGGTGCATTCTTCATCCCAAAGGCATCACTTTAAATTGATATAGCCCATTTGGGTTTAAAAATGGAGAAATTTATTTTGCTTTCTCTGATAAAGGTACCTGCCAATAACCAAGCAGTAAGTTCAACTTTGTGATATAACCAGCTTGTCCAACTCTCTCAATACAGTCCTCCAATGTAGGTATTGGGTATGAGTCCGAATTGGTTATGACGTTGACCTTCCGATAATCCACAGATAATTGTTGAGCCCTGTCTGGTTTGGGAACTAACATGATTGGCGAACTCCACTTGCTCTGGCTTGGTTCAATTACATCCTCGTTAAGTAGGGCCTCCAACTTCTGCTAGACCTCTCTGGCTTTGAAAAGATTAAGCAATAGGGTGTTGTTTTATCGGAACAGCATTCCCTACATCTACTTCATGTGCAATTGCATTAATTCTCCCCATCTGATTCCTACATATATCTTCATTCTGAAGTAACAAACCTTTTAACTCTATTCTTTGTTCTCAGACAGATAGTTTACTCACTTATTACACTCCTCAAGGACTTTATCATTTTAACATATGTTGAGGCACATCAAAATCCACAACATCTAGAGTTGATACCTCAATCTGCAGGGCAGTAATTTACACCGGTTTCTCTAGTTCTTTCTCACTAGTATAATACAGTTTCAACATGTTCACATGACATACCCAATACAGTTTTTTTTTCTATCTGGCATCTTCTACTAGATACGTTTTTCTCAACTTGATAGGGACCACTAAACCTGGCTTTGAATGGATCTCCTATCACTGGTAACAGTACTAACAAGTCATCCCCTTGGGGAAGTGACCGAGTTTCAGAGTTTTTATCTGCCACCTGCTTCATTCGCTGCTGTGCCCTCTTTAAGTGCTGCTTAGCTAATCCACCAATTGGATTTAATCTCTCCCTCACCTCCGATACATATTCTAAATGTGAGATCTCCGAATTTGACCCTGTCAATTTCTCTTTAATTAATTTCAAAGGGCCTCTCACTTCATATCCAAATATTAACTGAAAGGAATAAAACCAAATAGATTCATTTGGGGCATCTCTAATGGCAAACAATACCAATAAGATACCTTTATCTCAATCATTCAGGTAATCCTTACAGTATACTCTCAACGTGGTCTTCTGATGCCACTATCTAAAGGTCAGGATGATACACACTTGATTTAAAGTGCTGTAAACCTAAGCTATCCAGGACTTACTTTAGCAGCCGATTAGTAAAATCAGACCATTGGGCTGACTGAATCTCTCTGGTTGGCCGTACTGCATGAAGAAAGCTCTATCACCCTTTTTGCCTTAATACTCCATTATGGAATTGCTTCCGGAAATCTGGTAGACACATCCATTATGGTTAACAAGTACTAGTTCCACTTTTAGTTCTTGGGAGGGGACCTACGCAATCAATTTTAACTCGTGTGAAAAGTTCTTTGAATGCAGGACTTGGCAACAAAGGTGCTGGTTTTATTACTGCCTGTGGCTTACCTACCATTTGGCATGAATGACAGTATGGCAAAAGTTAACCACATCCTTTTGCATTCTAGGCCAATAGAAATGTTTTTGTACCTTAGCCTGAGTCTTTCGTATGCCTAGGTGAACTCCTACAGGCAGTTCATGTGATGTCCCTAATACTTCCTGTCTGTGTGCTACCAGTAAGACAACCTGATGCACTTCTGCCCATTTCTCCTCTGCATTGGCCTGCCGTGGTCTCCATTTTCGTCTTAGCATGATATCTTCCAGATAATAACCCTCAGGAATATTCTCAGCCTCCTTCTCTGAGTATGCATCCACATATATATCTTTCATCATCTTGTCTTTTTTGTTGCAAGTCCATTAGCCTTTCAGGACTAAACACTTCTTCTGCTCCCTCTGCCTGTTCAGGTTTTTCCTGCCCCATTACATCAAACAGGGTGTTTGCTAACTGAACCTCGACTGCTTCATCTTTCTCTTTAGTTTTTGCTTCATATTGTGACTTATGATTGTGGGATCTTGTTACTACACAGTCTGGGAAAATACCAGGATATTTTTCTTTTAACTCCTCAGTTTCTTGGTCTTCCTTCAGCTTCTCCACAACAAGGGATGTCACTCCCACCTTGGACCCTGCTAAATCATTCCCAATAACAAACTGGATTCCTGGAACTGACACTCTGTCAATCACTCCCACTGTTAATTCCCCAGTCTTGAGTGGGCATTCCAACCTGATCTTACATAGGGAAACACTAAATTTTTGTCCATCTGTCCCACAAGGTCAGAAAGAGTGCAGATTCATTCATCTCTTACTATTACAGACTGGTTAGATCCTGTATCTCTCAAAATTATAATGTCTTGCTTTTCTCCCCTGTTATTTCTGAGTAATCTTTACCCACAGAGGCAAATTCTTTATAGAGATCAGGAACTAACTCCATACCCCACCCCTACCTAGGCTGTGCACTCTCCTGCAGCTCCTTAGCTTTTCTTGCAGTTTCCTTTACTACTAATGCCACTGGCTTACCTTTTTTTTAACCATATTTTTTCCTACAGTGCCTTTCTTTAATGTCAAGCACCGTGACTTTGTGTGTCCCACTTTACCACAGTGGAAAAACCTGATGCCTTTCACCTTCTTTCCACCCTCTTGGGCTTCTTTTTAAACAGTGTTCTCTACTCTTTGTGTTGTAGCGTATGATCTCCCCTTCTCTCAATTTCTAACCCTCATAGGATGAAATTCTTGTGGGAAGCTTGTCATATGCACCAATGTGTATTCATCTGCTAACTCTGCTGCCCTTTTCACTTCCTGAAATTTCTGTTCATCCACATGAATTCTTATCATCTCTGGAAGTGAGTTTTAAACTCCTCCAGGAGAATAATCTCTCTTGGAGCCTCATAGGTCTTATCTATTTTTAAGGCCCGCATCCATCTGTCAAAATGACTATGTTTAATTCTATTAAACTTAATATCATTCTGACCTGGTTCCTTCTTTATGTTTCTGAACCACTGTCTGTACGCTTCTGGTACCAATTTATAAACACTTAAAATAGCCTGTTTGACCTCTTGACCCCTCATCTGAGCACTGCAAATACCTCACTAGCTGTGCCTACCAGTTTAGTCTGAACCAGCATTATCCATCAATCCTTAGACCACTCCATCTGCCCAGCCAAATTTTCAAATGAAATAAAGAAGGCTTCAACATCTTTTTCATCAAAATGTGGTGGAGTTTCGACATATTTGTATATATCACTACCTTCCCTTTTAATCTCCATCCTGTTAACTTGACTTGGCTGACTAAGTTGCAACTTCTCAAGTTCAAATTCTCTCTCTTTTTGCTCAGCTGAGAACCTTCTCTCTATGTCTTTTTCCTCTCTCTCTCCTTCTCTCTCCCTTTCTTCTTGCTTTCTCTCACTCTTTCTTCCCTCTGTCTTTGCTCAGCTAAAAACCTTCCCTCTTTATTTTTCCTCTCTCTCTCCCTCTCTCTCTTTAATTACAATTTAAGAAAATGGAGATGTAAGTTTTTCTAACTTTACTGCACTTGTCTGTTTCTCTGACACTAAGTGTTTGAGTAATTCTCTTACAATTTCAGCTTTACATTGGTCCTAGGTTAAACCCAATTCTAGCCTCTTTGCTAATTCTAAGAGTATGGTCTTTCCTTTTCTTTCTAAACTTACTTGGCAAATTTGGGAATCATCTTCAACCCCGAGAATCTCTTTAGCAATTTTAAGATCCATTTCCCTCACTTTTAATTTAGCCAACCACAAATAACTGAAATTAAACAAACTGTCTCACCTATGTTTTATTTAAAGATGTCGGACACTAACTGGTAAGGTTTTAAATCTACTGGGCTTTTCTTGTACCCAAATCTATTCAAATCTGTCCAAATCTCAGACTGGATCTGTCTAAACTTATCCAAATCACAAATCCAAGACCCAAACTGTTCAAATCCTGGAGACAAGCCCCCAAACTGTTACAACATGGGGTAAACCCCTCTGCGAATTTAACTCAGACACACAGAAAAGCTCACCTCATGCCATAATCTGTTAAATTTCGAGTGGCAAAGAACTATCCCAAGTATCACTATTTAAAGAAAAAGTTAACAATTTTATTCTTTAAGCCCAAAAGAGAACATTAGACACCAACTATTTACAACTCGTTTCTTTTAAAACTATCTTTTATCTCCCACTCTACAATACTGGTCCGATAAAATTAAGATTTACAAAAAAATGTTTCAAAACCAGCCAACTGTGTTGTTTCTCATTTGTAGATTTTCCTCTGTAGAATCTTCTGGGTCATCTTTTCTTCAGTCTTCTGCACAAATTTCTTATGGACAGGTGCCTTTCAGAGAGCTATTCTGCTAGCAGTCTGTTGGTGCTTAGCTGCTATTTGCTGTTCCGGCCAACTATTCAAAATACCTGATTTTATATACCCTAAAACATCAGACCGTCTCATTGGTTTGATGTCATTAAAACATTAAAATTCAAATTTGATTAGATTTTGGTATCTTGGGGCATAATTTAAACTGATTGGCCAAATTCGAATTTGCCATGTACCATGGGAATGCAGCTCCAATTTTTTGTTTCACAGCTAAATGTTAAATTTTTAAATTGTTCAGTACACTCTGTGTTTTCAGTCAGTCCTTGCTAGCTTTCACTCTCTCTTAAAGGTACAGTACACACCTACACCTTCATAACAACCAGACCGTAACTTTGCTATTTGTTTAGCTAGGTGTACAGTGGACATTCCCAGAATAAATTAGCTGGCTTGACTGCCAAGTTTTAAACAAACAAAATTTATTTACAAAATTATGGAATAAAAGACAAAAAACAGAAAACAGACTACCGGATAACTCATCCTATCCAAACCCAACTTAATTATGGTGTTCTGAAAATACTTGCTACAGTCCCAATACACATATCCCTGAGCACAAACACTAAACAATGGCATAGGCAACTTACAGTTTGAAATCATTAGGGCAGAATGACAAAGAAGAGGCTTCTAGTTTCTCCTATGACTCTGAGTCAACTCACTCCTTCACTGAATTGAACTGCACAGCCGGAGGACTGGCTGGAGAGCTGGAGGAAATGGCTGAATGCACCAAAGTTACAAATACTACAGACACTGTTAATATTTCTGGCAATAGAACGGAACTTATGCACCAGCATTAACCATCATCTTCGCCATTCTGTTACAGTACGGATGTAAAACTGGTAACTATTTGCCAGTATGGAAAATTGCCCAGATATATCTTGAATGCAAAAAACAAGTCAAATCCAACTCACCAATTACCACCCCATAATTCTACTCTTAATTATCAGCAAAGTATGGAAGGTATTGTTGACAGTGCTATCATGCAACACTTATTCAACAATAATCTGTTCACTGGTGCGCATTTTGGGTTTGGCCAGGACCACTCAACGTAGAGTCACAGAATCATACAGCATAGAAACAGACCCTTCAGGCCAACCAGACCACGCTGAACCTAATCTCAAACTAAACTAGTCCCACCTGCCTGCCCCTGACCCATATCCCTCCAAGCCTTTCCTATTCATCTATCCATCTAAATGTCTTATAAAGGTTGTAATTGTATCCACTTCCACCACTTCCACAGGAAGTTCATTCCACGTGTGAACCACCCTGTGCGTAAAGAATTTGCCTTTTATATCTTTTTCCTCTCACCTTAAAAATGTAACCCCCTCATCTTGAAATCCACGTCTTACCATCAACTCTATCTATATTTCTCAATATTTTATAAATTTTTATCAGGTCACCTCTCAACCTCCTACACTCCAGTGAAAAACATCCCAACCGATCCAGCCTTTCCTCATAACTCAAACCTTCCATACCGGCAAAATCCTGGCAAATCTCTTCTGAAGGCTCTCCAGATTGATAAATCCTGCCTGTAACTGGGTGACCAGAACTGGTCACAGAATTCCAGAAGAGCCTCACCAATGTCCTATATAACCTTAACATAACATCCCAATTCCTATACTCAAAAGACTGAGTGATGAAGGCAAGTATGTCAAATGCCTTCTTAACTATCCGGTCTATGTGATGCAAATTTTAACGAATTATTACAGCCTTGATCCAGAAATGGACAAAATACCTGAGCTTCAGAGGGGAAGCGATGTTGACATGTTCTTGATATAAAGGCAGAATTTGACTGACTCTAACATCAAAGAGGCATATCATCAAAATCAGAGTCAACAGGTATTGAAGATGGAAGTTATACACAGCACAAAGGAAGATGATTGTGGCTGTTGAAGGTCAATCTCAGCCATATGACTTCACTGCATGTGGCCCTCATGGTGGTGTCCTGACCTTCCCCACTATCTAAGGTGAGAGGTGAAGTATCAGCTGATGATTGCACAATATTCAGCACCATTTATGACTCCTCACATCCTGAAGCAGCTTGTTTTCAAATACATCAAAATGTAGCTAGCATTTAGGTTTGGGCTGATAGGTGGCAAGTAAACATCAATCATTCCCTTCAATATTCAATGGTATAACTATTATTGAATCCCTCACTGTCAAATTCCTGGAGTTTATTACTGACCAAAAGGTAAATCGAACCAGGCACATAATTGCTGCTACCGCAAGAGCAGGTCAGAAGGTGGACATTTTGCATTGGTAACCGTTGACTTTCCGAAAGCTGTTCCACCATTTACAATGCATAAGTCAACAGTGTGATGTGTTACAACATGGGGTAAACCCTTATGCTAACTTAAATCAAACACACAGAAAAGCTCACTTTACCTCGTAATCTGTTAAAATATGAGTGACAGAGTACTACCCAAATTCCACAATTTAAAGAAAGAAAAATCTACAATTTATTCGTTAACTCCAAAAGAGAACATTAAACAACACCAATCTCCAACTGTAAGACTCCTTTGTCTTCCCAATTTAGCTACCTCTCAGTAAATAAAAGTATACTGATCCGATGCCAGCTATGTCGATCCTCCTCTGTAGATTTTCCAGGTTGTCTTTGGATTTAGAGTCATAGAGTCATAGAGATGTACAGTATGGAAACAGACCCTTCGGTCCAACCTGTCCATGCTAACCAGATATCCCAACCCAATCTAGTTATACCTGCTAGCACCTGGCCCATATCCCTTTCTATTCATGTACCCATCCAAATGCCTCTTAAATGTTGCAGTTGTACCAGCCTCCACCACATCCTCTGGCAGCTCATTCCACACGTACCACCCTCTGCGTGAAAACGTTGCCCCTTAGGTCTCTTTTATATCTTTCCCCTCTCACCCTAAACCTATGCCCTCTGTTCTGGAGTCTCTGACCCCAGGGAAAAGATTTTGTCTATTTATCCTAACCATGCTCCTCATAATTTTGTAAACCTCTATAAGGGCACCCCTCAGCCTCCGACACTCCAGGGAAAACAGCCCCAGCCACTCCACTTTCAAGGAACTATGAACCTGCACTCCAAGGTCTCTTTGTTCAGCAACACTCCCTAGGACCTTACCATCAATTGTATAAGTCCTGCTAAGATTTGCTTTCCCAAAATAAAGCACCTCGCATTTATCTGAATTAAACTTCATCTGTCACTTCCCACCCCATTGGCCCATTTGGTCAAGATCCTGTTGAAATCTGAGGAACCCTCTTCGCTGTCCACTACACCTCCAATTTTGGTGTCATCTGCAAACTTACTAACTGTACCTCTTATGTTCGCATCCAAATCATTTATGTAAATTACAAAAATTAGAGGACCCAGCACTGATCCTTGTGGCACTCCACTGGTCACAGGCCTCCAGTCTGAAAAACAACCCTCCACCACCACCCTCTGTCTTCTACCTTTGAGCTCATTTCCCCTCCCCCAGAACCAAATGGCTAGTTCTCCCTGTATTCCATGAGATCTAACCTTGCTAATCAGTCTCCCATGGGGAACCTTTTTAAACGCTTTACTGAAGTCCATATAGATCACATCTACTGCTCTGCCCTCATCAATCTTCCTTGTTACTTCTTCAAAACACTCAATCAAGTTTGTGAGATATGATTTCCCACGCACAAAACCATGTTGATTATTCCTTCCACCCTCCAACCTCCGGATACATCGTATCATCCTTCGTAATTTCCGCCACCTCCAAACAGACCCCACCACCAGAGATATATTTCCCTCCCCACCCTATCAGCGTTCCGGAGGGACCACTCCCTCCGCGACTCCCTCGTCAGGTCCACACCCCCCACCAACCCAACCTCCACTCCTAGCACCTTCCCCTGCAACCGCAAGAAGTGCAAAACTTGCATCCACACCTCCCCCCTCACCTCCCTCCAAGGCCCCAATGGATCATTCCATATCCATCACAAACTCACCTGCACCTCCACACACATCATTTACTGTATCCGCTGCGCCCGATGTGGTCTCCTCAACATTGGGGAGACAGGCCGCCTACTTGCGGAACATTTCAGGGAACACCTCTGAGATACCCGCACCAACCAAACCAACCCAACTGCCCCGTGGCTGAACACTTTAACTCCCCTTCCCACTCTGCCAAGGACATGCAGGTCCTTGGCCTCCTCCATTGCCAGACCCTGACCACATGACGCCTGGAGGAAGAGCGCCTCATCTTCCGCCTGGGAACCCTCCAACCACACGGGATGAAACTAGATTTCTCCAGCTTCCTCATTTCCCCTCCCCCAACCTTATCTCAGTCCCAACCCGCGGATTCAGCACCGCCCTCTTGACCTGCAATCTTCTTCCCGACCTCTCCGCCCCCACCCCCTCTCCGGCCTATCACCCTCACCCTCACCTCCTTCCACC
>NC_057711.1:92498095-92502570 GCF_004010195.1 Chiloscyllium plagiosum
TCTTCCCGTATGTGTCCAGGGAGGGAAAGTTCGAAAAGCCCAATAGGAGAGATCTGGGGTCCACTTTTATTTCCGTTCCTAAAATTTCTGTCAGGGTACTTGCTACTTTAGTCCAATGTCTACGGATCTTATGACAGGTCCATAAGCAATGTACAAGAGTGCCCATCTCTATTTTGCATTTAGGACACATTGGAGATGCTCCTGCCTTAAATTTTGCCAATCGGACCGGTGCTATATGGGCCCTATGAAGTATCTTCAGCTGGATAGCCTGGGTTCTGTTACAGATGGTAATTCTTCTAGCATTTTCCCAGATATCATTCCACGTTTCTGTGGAGATTTCTAGTCCCAGATCCTGATCCCATGTTTTAAGCAGATTATCCATATCTCCCGATACTTCATCATGTAGCAAATGATAAATATTACTTACGGAAGATACCCCCACTGGTCGTAGGACACTACATTCTCTATCGGATTTATAAAGACTATCTAATAACGTAGTCTTCTTCTGTATATAATCTTGAATTTGGAAGTATCGAAAGAGGTCTCCATTGGGTAATCCGAATTTCTGACGCAGCTGTTCGAAAGACATCAGGACCCCATCTTTAAATAAATCCCCGAGACATGAGATACCCCTGGCTCTCCAGAGTTTAAAAGTGGCATCTGTTAATCCCGGTTGGAATCCCCATGCTCCCACTATCGGTGCATAGGGGGATGTTTTATGTGAATTACCCTCCTTTTGCCGCATTATATTCCAAGCCTTGTTTGTATTCAGTATTATAGGGTTTTTACAGTGATCTGTAATGATTTTCCTCTTGTCTGAGAATAAAAGGTTAATAAGTGGGTATTTTACTTGCGAAGCCTCGATGTCCAACCAGATTGATTGTGGATCAGACAAGACCCAATCAGCTATATAACTTAATAGGGAACTTAATTGATATTTCCTAAAATCTGGGAAGTCCAATCCACCCCTTGCCTGTGGAAGCTGTAGCTTCTTCAGCTTAATGAGGGGCCGCCTATGGTTCCAGATAAAGGAACTCAGCCAGCCGTATAATTTACATAAAGCTGTCCTCGGCAGCATCACCGGAAGCATTCTCATAGGATATAGGAGACTGGGCAGGATATTCATTTTGATTAATGCTATTCTACCCAGCCAGGAAATTGGCAGGTCTCCCCATCGCTGGAGGTCCTGCCTTATCCTTTCCAATAAATTCACAAAATTAGCCTTATACAACTGACCAAATACTGGGGTAATAAAAATGCCTAAATATAAGAAGCTCTCCAGGGACCAGCGAAAGGGAAAAAGGGATCCGTCCGCTAAGCGGGGTATCATAGCAAGGCCACCCTTTGGCATAGCCTCCGATTTTGAAAAATTAATTTTGTAGCCTGAGAATGCACTAAATGTATTAATAACTTGGATTAGGTGAGGTATGGACATCAAAGGGTTACTGAGGAATAGAAGAACATCATCTGCATAAAGGGTAATTTTATGTTTACCTGTACCAATCCTTGGGGCCACTATATTAGGATCAGCTCGTATAGCTTCTGCTAGTTGTTCAATTATTAGCGTGAATAACAATGGCGAGAGGGGACATCCCTGATGGCAGCCCCTACCCACACTGAAGCTATCCGAGCCTAATCCATTGGTAACCACAACTGCTTTGGGATCACTATACAATGTTGAGACCCATTTGGTAAACACCTGTCCAACGCCAAACCTCTCCAATGTGTAAAACAAATATGACCATTCGACCCTATCAAATGCCTTTTCCGCGTCTAATGAAACCACTACTCCTGGTATCTTTCCCTGATGGCAGGCTTGAATCATATTCAAAACCCTTCTAATATTATTGGATGATCTACGGCCCTTAATAAACCCCGTCTGATCCTCCTTTATGATATGTGGCAGTACCCTTTCTAGTCTCAATGCTAACGTTTTAGAAAGGATTTTAAAATCTACATTTAGCAAGGATATTGATCTGTATGACGCACAATCTTCTGGATCTTTTCCTTTAAAGGATAAGAGAGATATTTACCTCTTTCAGCGAAGGCGGGAGACAGCCCTGACTATATGCATAGTTATACATATCCATAAGTAGACCAGCCAATATTTCTGTAAATTCTTTATAGAATTCAGCTTGAAAACCATCTGGGCCAGGTTCCTTACTGCTCTGAAGTTGCCTGATCGCGTCAAGTATTTCTTGGACTGTTAGGGGAGCATTTAAGACCGATACCTGTTCTGGAGTTAGACCCGGAAAGGTCAAATTTTTTAAAAATGATTGCATCCTCCTAGTCCTGTCTTCACAATCCTGCGATTTATATAAATCAGAATAAAATTTTTTAAAGATTGCATTAATCTTTTTATGATCATGAATCAAAATACCGTACTTTCCTTGATAGACGTAATAGTTTGAGGGGCCGTTTTTTTCTTTGCAAGAAATGCTAAGTATCTACCCGGTTTGTCGCCAAATTCATATAACCTTTGTCTTGCAAATAATATTTCCCTCTTAGCCGTTTGGGTAAGTGTAGTGTTTAGAGCTGTCCTAAGGGCCGTAATCCTTTGCAATTTGATAATAGAAGGTCTATCAGCGTGTGCTGTTCCAGCTGCTTTTAAGTGAGCTTCGAGCAGACGCTGTTGTTCTCCCTTTAATTTTTTCTGGGTCACTGAGTAGGAGATGATCAAACCTCACGCGTAAGCTTTGATGGTCTCCCACATCATTGATGGGTTGCTAGCAGTACCTAAAATAATTTCTAAAAAAAAGTTTTAAATGCTTGAGAGAAGTACTTTACAAATTTACTATCTTTCAATAGGAAGGGGTCCATACGCCAATGCCGAGGGGATGTCCCGTTGTTCCTCGCCTTGGTTTCCATATATACAGCAACGTGGTCGGAAATTGCTATACTACCTATTTTACAGAATGATATGGAATTTAAAAAAATCGAGGGGGCAAAAAAACATATCAATTCTGGTATGACATTTATGTGGATTGGAGTAAAAAGAAAAATCTGTGGATGAAGACATCTCCATACATCTACTAATCCTAATTCTTTATTCAGATCCACCAATTGTCTAGATCTGGCAGATACCCCTGCAGTACTCTTGGGAATCCTATCTATTTCCGGATCCATAATACAATTAAAGTCTCCCCCTATAATTGTATGACGGGCATCAAAAGCCATCAATTTTGAAAAGGCTTCCGTTATAAATTTAAAGGGGTGTGCCGGGGGTCAGTACTAATTTAAAATCCCATATTCCTCTCCATTTATAAGGGCTTTAATCAAAATATATCGTCCAGATTCGTCTTTTATCTGATTTAGGATTTTGAAAGGGAAATTCTTCCGAACAAGAATAACAACTCCCCTGCTTTTTGAGCTAAAAGAAGAAAAAAAAGGACTGATCCACCCTGTCGTAATTTCAAGTGTTCTTTATCCAACAGGTGTGTCTCCTGTAGGAGAGCTATATCAACTCTTTCCTTCTTAAGATTTGATAATATTTTCTTCCTTTTGACTGGCAAATTACTCCCCTTGACATTCCAGGTGCACCACTTAACCGACTGATCAACCATAATCGTCCGGGCAAATCCAAGACCCCTCAGGAGGGGAAACTCTATCCAGAACATCCCGAGCATGGAGCATATAAAATTCACAAAAATAAAGGCTCTCTAATACACTCACAACAGTATAATAAAAAACTCTTTCTAAATAATAAAAACAAATAAAACGTATTTAAATGGAGATTTTCCCCCTTGTTCCCAGGGGGTGTCACTTTCTTTCCAAAGGTCCATCGTATCCTCTCCTAACCAATGCCCCACCCTTGACCCAGGCACTCCTCAATAGAATGAGGAGAATTCAGATATAATACAAAGCTAGAGTTAACAGTGAGCACCCTACCCCCCACCCACACCAACACATGGATATATTTGGTAGGGTTAATACCATGTATAAACATATATAACTATAAAATTACAACCTCAACAAATAATAATTAAATATGATAATACAAAATAACAAGGGAAAACAACCCCGCTCCTAGAGACAGAGGTAAAATAGAATAAGGTAACCACCTCCCCCCACCAACATTAACTACACCCCCTGGCATTTTTATTTTTATATATATAACCCCCTTGGGGTTGTTTTTTTTTCCCTCTCCCCACCCCGCAAGATAATATTAAACAGTAAGGTAAGAAAAAAGAAAAAGGGGGGAGGGATATAAGCCAGAGTGGGGGAAAGGCAAACCAACATCCATTATCTCTTACAATTTATCTAAGAGAGTCCAAAAATTCTTTAGCCTTTTCTGGCAATCCGAAGTTATACACGGATCCTTCATGGTTAAAGCGTAGCGTCGCTGGGTAGCGTAAGGAGTACTGAATATTTAAGTCCCTTAAACGCTTCTTCGCCTCATCGAATGCCTTCCTCTTTCGGACCAGAGCTGGGGAAAAGTCCTGGAATAACATGATCTTGGATCCTTTATAGATCAT
>NC_057711.1:92503610-92508385 GCF_004010195.1 Chiloscyllium plagiosum
TTCCTTCTTTTTCTTAACCAAACCCTCAGTTTCTTTAGTCATCCAGCATTCCCTTTGCCTACCAGCCTTCCCTTTCACCCTGACAGGAATATATTTTCTCTGGATTCTTGTTATCTCATTTTTGAAGACTTCCCATTTTCCAGCTGTCCCTTTACCTGCGAACATCTGCCTCCAATCAGCTTTCGAAAATTCTCGCCTAATACCGTCAAAATTGGCCTTGCTCCAATTTAGAACTTCAACTTTTAGATCTGGTCTATCCTTTTCCATCACTATTTTAAAATGAATAGAATTATGGTTGCTGGCCCCAAAGTGCTCCCCCACTGATACCTCAGTCATTTGCCCTGCCTTATTTCCAAGAATAGGTCAAGTTTTGCACCTTCTCTAGTAGGTACATCCACATACTGAATCAGAAAATTGTCTTGTATGCACTTAAGAAATTCCTCTCCATCGAAACCTTTAACACTATGGCAGTCCCAGTCGATGTTGGAAAGTTAAAATCCCTACCATAATCACCCTATTATTCTTACAGATAACTGAGATCTACTGACACGTTTGTTTCTCAATTGCCCTCTGACTATTAGGGAGTCTATAATACAATCCCAATAAGGTGATCATCCCTTTCTTATTTCTCAATTCCACCCAAATAACTTCCCTGGACGTATTTCCGGGAATATCCTCCCTCAGCACAGCTGTAATGCTATCCCTTATCAAAAATGCCATTCCCCCTCCTCTCTTGCCTCCCTTTCTATCCTTCCTGTAGCATTTGTATCCTGGAACATTAAGCTGCCAGTCCTGCCAATCCCTAAGCCATGTTTCTGTAATTGCTATGATATCCCAGTCCCATGTTTCTAACCATGCCCTGAGTTCATCTGCCTTTCCCTGTTAGGTCTCTTGCATTAAAATAAATGCAGTTTAATTTATTAATCATACCTTGTCCCCGCCTGCCCTGACTGTTTGATTCACTTCAGTTCTCAGCTGTACCCATCTCAGTTCGATCTCTTTCCTAACTATCTCCCTGGGTCCCACTCCCCCACCTTACTAGTTTAAATCCTCCCAAGCAGTTCTAGCAAATTTCCCTGCCAGTATATTAGTCCCCTTCCAATTTAGGTGCAATCCGTCCTTCTTGTACAGGTCACTTCTATCCCAAATGAGATTCCAATGGTCCAAAAATGTGAATCCTTCTCCTCAGCCATGCATTCATCTGCTCTATCCTCCTATTCCTGCCCTCACTAGCTCGTCGCACTGGGAGTAATCCAGATATTACTACCCTTGCAGATCTCCTTTTTAAATGTCTGCCGAACTCTCTGTAATCTCCCTTCAGAATCTCAACCTTTCCCCTTCCCATGTTGTTGGTTCCAATGTGGACAATGACCTCTTGCTGGCCCCTCTCCCCCGTGAGAACATTCTGCATCCTCTCTGAGACATCCTTGATCCTAGCACCAAGGAAACAACACACCATTCTGCTTTTTCTCTGCTGGCCACAGAAACATCTGCCTGTACCTCGGACTACAGAATCCCCTAACACAATTGATCTCTTGGAAGCCGACGTACCCCTTGTTGCATTAGAGCCAGTCTCAATACCAGAAACTTGGCTCTTCGTGCTACGTTCCCTTGAGAATCCATCATTCCCTACATTTTCCAAACCAGCATACCTGTTTGAAATGGGTATATCCACAAAAGACTCCTGCCCTAGGTACCTACCTCTCTTACCCTTCCTGGAGTTGTCCCATCTACGTGATTGTATCTGAGACTTCCCCCCTTCCTATAACTGCCATCCATCACATACTGTTGCTGTTGCAAATTCCTCATCGCTTCTATCTGTCTCTCCAACCAATCCACTTGATCTGATAAGATTCGCATCCAACAGCATTTATGGCAGATATAATCCACAGTAACCCTTAAACTTTCTTTAAACTCCCACACCTGACAAGAAGTGCATCTCACTGCAAAGGCCATTTTTGCCCCTTCACCAGAAAATAACACTGTCTTATTCCTCTACAAAATATTGTACTGGGTTAAATTAATAGCTGTGGCTTATATTTTAAGTTTAATCAAGAGACTTATCTCCAAAATCACATAATCAAGAAAGAACCCACTGTACTCACTAACACAGCCTTTCTCTTGGACAGACTTAAAAAAACAATTAACTTATCTGATTCTGTGTTGTGAACTTCGCCCAAACCGGTTCCTCCAAGATTAGTTGTGAAATTCACTGTTTGTTAATTTTTCCAGATACACTCCGAAGTCCAGCGACACATGAATTCAAAAACAGCAAAGGCAGTAACTGTGCAGGTCCTCTCTCCCTCTCTCTCTCTCTCTCTCTCCTGCACTGTCCTCATCTCTGCAGCAAAGATATTTCATATGAGAAAGGTGCATTTCAGAGAGAGGGTCTGCGAACAGTGTATCAATGGCAATAGATGCTCTTTATCTCTGGCCAACTGTCCAAAATGCCTGCTTTTTATACCCCAAAACATTGGAGCATCTCATTGTTTTGATATTGTCAAAATACTAAAATTCAAATTTGATTGGGTTTTAGTATTTTTGGGCATAATTTTAACTGATTTGTTGAATTTGAATAGTTATGAAAACAACTCATTATCTGATGTACAGCTCAAATGTTAAATCTTCAAGTTGTCCAGTACACTTTGTGCCTGCAGTCAGTCACATGACAGATGCTTGCCAGCTTTTCAACTTTCACACTCTCAAAGGTACAATACACACCTTCAACTCCACAACACCATCCCACTTAAAAAAAACTGTCATTATGAAAAGATGACTTCATTTTTTTCTATTTCTTAACCACATTACCATGACATGCATAGCTCATTAATCCAAGTTCATATTAACTTCTGCACAAAAATGATAGATATCTATTTAATCTTATCTACACTTTATCCACTAAAGCAGTGATAACGCATCTGCTATTACATTCTTATGACCCGCAACATGAACGACTTGTAAATTTAAAGTCTGCAACATAAAACCCCAACAAAATACTCTCAAGAATGTAAGAGGATTGTGATCAGTGTACGCAGCCATCTCTGACATATTGTTCGTGGCATAAACATAAAAATATTGTAAGGTCAGTACCAAACTCAATAATTCTTTTTCGATCGTAAAGTATTTTCTTTGGTAGGTGTTGAGTTTCTTTGAAAAGTAACCAGCTGGCAGTTCAATTCCATCATTATCTTCCTGTAGTAGTACAGCTCCAACTCCTATGTCACTGGCATCGATGGCATCTTTGAAGGGTTTCAAAAAGTTTGGTGTAGTTAAAACTGGTGCATGGTTAATACTGCTTTTAAATTGTCAAATGCCTCTGGCATTATCCTGTCTACAGAAATTTTGTGTTCTTCTTCAACAAATCTGTTAACAGTGCCACTACACTGCTGAACTTTGGAACCAACTTCAGGTAGAATCTGCTTAGTCCCAAAAATCGAAGCACCTTTTTCTTCAAGGTTAGTTGTGAAAATTCCTTGATGGCCTTTGTCTTTGCATTTCTTGGTGTCCCAAGAACGTCACCTCTGCTTTCGCAAATTCAGTTTTGTTTAAGTTTATTACCAGTTTTGCTTCTCTTAATCATTTGAAGAGCTTTGTCAACTGTACCTTGTGATCTTTCCAGGACTCACTAAAGATCACCACATCATCCAAATGGACTACACAGTTTGTTAACCCAGCCACAATTCTGTTCATGAGTCTTTGGAATGTGGCGGGTGCGTTCTTCATTCCAAAGGGCATCATTTTGAATTGATATAGCCCACTTGCAGAAATTTATTTTGCTTTCTCTGACAAAGGTACTGCCAATAACTACACAATAATTCCAACTTTGTGATGTAATTGGCTCGTCTAACTTTCTCCATACAGTCCTCCAATCTCAGTATAGGGTAGGAGTCCAATTTTACTGTTGTGTTCACCTTCTGATAGTCTGCGCAAAATTGTTGAGTCCCGTCAGGTTTGGGAACAAATACGATTGGCAAACTCCATTCACTCTGACTCGGCTCGATGATATCTTTGTTGAGCATTGCCTCCACTTCCTTCTGAACCTGTCTGGCTTTGACCAACACCCTATGGGGTGTTGTTTTATGGGAACAGCGTTCCCTACATGCACCTCATGCACACTAGCATTAGTCCTCCTCATCCTATTCCTGCATATGTCCTCATACTGCTGTTACAAAGCTTTCAACTGCGTTCTTTGCTCCTGAGGCAGAAAGTTTACTAACCTATCCCATGCCTCAAGGACTTCCTCATTATTTAATGTATTTTCAGCTATGCCAAATTCCACATCTGGATTTGATTCCTCACTCTGTGGGGCAGTAAAAAACAGCTGTTTCTCCAGTTCCTTCTCCCTATTATAATAACATTTCAACATATTCATATCACATACCCAATACAGTTTCTTTCTATCTGGCATCTTTACTAGATAGTTCACCTGACTCAACTTTTTTCTCAGCTTGACACGGACCAATAAACCTGACTTTGAAGGGATCTCCTATCACTGCTAACAATAATAATACTTCATTCCCATGGGAAAACGTATGAATCTCAGAGTTTTTAATCTGCCACTTGCTTCATTCCATGCTCTGTTCTCTTCAGGTGCTGTTTAGCTAACTCACCTACCTGATTTAATCTCTCCGTCATCTCCAATATATAATGCAAGTGAAGGATCTCCAACTTCAGCCCTGTCAATTTCTCTTTAATTAATTTCAAAGGCCCTCTCACTTCAGATTACAATGGGAGCTTGATCAGATGGGCCAGTGGGCTGAGGAGTAGCAGATGGA
>NC_057711.1:92508557-92512306 GCF_004010195.1 Chiloscyllium plagiosum
AAGTTGAATAGGTTGGGGCTGTTTTCCCTGCAGCATGGGAGGCTAAGAGGTGACCTTATAAAGGTTTATAAAATCATGAGGGGCATGGATAGGATAAATGGACAAAGTCTCTCTCCTGGCATGGGGGAGTCCAGAACTAGAGGGCATAGGTTTAGGGTGAGAGGGGAAAGATATAAAAGGGACCTAAGGGCCAACGTTTTCACACAAAGTGGTGTGTGTATGGAATGAGCTGCCAGAGGAAATAGTGGAGGCTCAGACAATTGCAAATTTTAAAAGGCAGCTGGATGGGTAAATGAATAGGAAGGGTTTAAAGGGATATGGGCTGGGTGCTGGCAGGTGGGACTAGATTGGGTTAGGATATCTGGTCGGCATGGATGAGTTGGAGTGAAGGGTCTGCTTCCGTGCCGTACATCTCTATGACTCTATGATTCTATGTCTGAATATTAGCTCAAAGGGAGTAGACTGAGTAGATTTATTTGGGGCATCTCTAATGGCAAACAATATAAGTGCAATATCTTTATCCAATCATTTGAGTAATCCTGACAGTATGCTCTTAACGTGGTCTTCAGGGTCTGGTGCCACCTTTCTAAAGCTTCCTGGGATCCTGGATGACATGCACTGGATTTAAAGTGCTGAAGACCTAAGCTATCCATGACTTTCTGAAACAGCCTTGCAGCAAAATTAGACCCTTGGTGTGACTGAAACTCTCCGGTAGCCCATACTGAGTGAAGAAAGCTACTAATTCCTCTACCACCCTGTTTGCCTCCGGAAATCTGATGGACACATCCATTATGATTAACAAGTACTGATTCCCGCTTTTTGTTTTTGGGAAGGGACCTACACAACCAATCATAACCTGCGTGAAAGGTTCTTCGAATGTGGGGATATGGTGACAAAGGTGCTGGCTTTAATGTTGCCTGTGGCTTACCTACCATGACATGTACGACAAAAGGAAATCACATCTTTGTACATTCTAGGCCAATAGAAATGTTTTTATAGTTTAGCCTGCGTTTTTCGTACCCCTAGGTGACCTCCTACAGGTAGTTCATGTGCTACCCGTGACACTTCCTGTCTCTATACTACCGGCAACATAATCTGGTGCACTTCTGCCCATTTCTCCTCTGCACTAACCTGCCGTGATCACCATTTTCATCTTAGTGTTCTATCTTTCAGATAATAACCCTCAGGTATATTCTCAGCCTCCTTTTCTGAGTACACATCAACATACATATCTTTTATTGTCTCATCTTTCTGTTACAAGTCCATTAGCCTTTCAGGACTAAACACTTCTATCTGACCCTCTGCCTGTTCAGGTTTTTCCTGCACCATTACATCAAGCAGGGTGTCCGCTAACGAAACCTCTGCTGCTTGATCTTTCTCTTTAGTTTTTGCTTCGTGCTGTGACTTTTAAAGTGGGATCTTGTTACTACACCATCTAGGGTATTTTCTTTTAACTCCTCAGTTCCCTGTTATTCCATGGCTTCTCCACAAACACCTTGGATCCGGCTAAATCGTTCCAAAGAACAAACTGGATTCCTGGAACTGGCACTTTGTCAATTAATCCCACTGTTACTTCCCCAGTCCTGAGTTGGCACGCCAACCTAATCTTATGTAGAGGAACACTAAATTTCTGTCCACCTATCCCACAAATTACCACTCTTTCGGGTAACAGATCAGAAAGAGTGCAAATTCACTATCTCTTACTATTAGAGATGGTTAGATACTGTGTCTCTCAAAATTTTAACTTCTTTCCCTTCTCCCCCTGTTCTTTCTGAGTAAACTTTATTCACAGAGGCAAATTCTTTATAGAGATGAGGCACTAACTCCATATCCAGCCATGTACTCACCTGCAGCTCCTCGATTTTTGTTGGGGTTTCCATGACTACTTTTAATATGTCAATGGCTTAGCTTGTTTTACCACATTTTTCCCATAGTGCCTTTCTTTAACAACCAGCACTGTGACTTTACATGTCCAATTATCTGGCAGGGGAAATGCCTTTTCCCAGTGCCCTTCTTAAACCACTAACACTGTAATTTTGTGTGTTCCACTCCATTAAAGTGAAAATACCTGAGGCCTTTCACCTCCTTTTTACTCTCTTGGGCTTCTTTTGTAACCTGTGGTTAGCTTGTTTTACCACATTTTTCCCATAGTGCCTTTCTTTAACAACCAGCACTGTGACTTTACATGTCCAATTATCTGGCAGGGAAAATGCCTTTTCCCAATGCCCTTCTTAAACCACTAACACTGTAATTTTGTGTGTTCCACTCCATTAAAGTGAAAATACCTGAGGCCTTTCACCTCCTTTTTACTCTCTTGGGCTTCTTTTGTAACCTGTGGTATACAATTACTAGTGTTCTCTACAATTTGTTTCATAATGTCGGATCTCCACTTTTCCCAATTTTTATCCCTCACAGGATGAAGTTCTTGCCAGAAGCTATGCACCAATGTATATTCATCTGCCATGCTCTTCTCACTTCTTGAAATTTCTGTTTGTCTACATGAATTCGTATCATCTCTGCAAATGAATTTTTAAACTCCTCCAGCAGAATAACCTCTCTTAAAGCCTCATAGGTCTTATCTCTTTTTAAATCCCACACCATCTATCAAGATGACTGCGTTTAATTCTTTCAAACTCAGCCTGACCACGTTCCTTCTTTAGATTTCTGAACTGCTGTCTATTCGCTTCTGGTACCAATTCATAAGCACTTAAAATAGCCTGTTTGACCTTTTCATAATTTCTTGACTCCTCATCCGACAGCACTGCAAATACCTTACTAGCTCTGCCTATCAGTTTAGTCTGAACTAGCATTATCCACAGATCATCTGATCACTCCATCTGCCTAGCCAAGTTTTCAAATGAAATAAATGTGGCACTGTTTTGACATATTTATAAATATCACTACCTTCTCTTTTAATCTCCATCCTGTTAAGTTGACTTTGCTGACTAATTCGCAACTTCTGAAGTTCAAATTCTCTCTTTCTTCTCTCTCTCTTTCTGTCTCTCTTTCTTCCCCCTCTTTGCTCAGCTAAGAACCTTCCCTCTGTTTTTCTTCTCTCTCTCTCTCTTCCTTTATCCTTTCTTTCTCTTTCTTCCCTTTTCTCTTTCCCTTTATCTTCTAACTCCATTTTCCTCAACTGTAATTGTTCTAACTCTACTGCACTTGTCTGTTTTTCTGACACACCTAAATGTTTGAGTAACTCCCTGCCAATTTCAGCTTTACTTTTGTCCTTGGTTAAACCCAATTGTAACCTCTTTGCTAATTCTAAAAGCATGGTCTTTTCTTTCTAAACTTTCTTGGCAAATTTGGGAATCATCTTCAAACCCCAGAAGCTCTTTAGTAATTTTAAGAGCCATTTCTCTCACTTCTAATTTAACCAACCACAAGTAACCAAAATTAAACAAATTGTCTCAACTACGTTTTATTTAAAGATCTAGAACACAAATTGGCAAGTATTTAAATCTGCTGGGATTTTTCTGTACTCCAAATTTGTTAAAATCTGTCCAAATCTCAGACGGGATCTGTCTAAACATGTCCAAATCAGGGACCTGAGCCCCCAAACTGTTATAACATGAGGAAAACCCTTCTGCTAATTTAACCCGAACACACGGGAAAGCTTACCTTGCCTCTTAATCTGTTAAAGTACGAGTGACAGAGAACAACACAAATTTCACAATTTAAAGAAAAAGTTTACAAAAGAGAACATTAAACAACAACTTTCTACAACTGTAATACTCTTTTTTTCTTAA
>NC_057711.1:92514831-92521304 GCF_004010195.1 Chiloscyllium plagiosum
ACCACCTTCCTAACCTGCAATCTTCTTCCTGACCTCTCCACCCCCACTCCGGCCTATCACCCTCATCTTAACCTCCTTCCACCTATCATATTTCCAACGTCCCTTCCCCCTACCTTTTATCTTAGCCAGCTGGACACACTTTCCTCATTCCTGAAGAAGGCCTTATGCCCAAAACATCGATTCTCCTGTTCCTTGGATGCTGCCTGACCTGCTGCGCTTTTCCAGCAACACATTTACAGCTCTGATCTCCAGCATCTGCAGCCCTCACTTTCTCCTCCATTGAAAGAAATGCAAGGTTTCAGGGAAAGGGTAGGCTGGGTCTGGGTGGGAAGCTTTTAAGAGGTTTGGTGTGGACCTGATTGCCAAATGGCCTGCTTCCATGCAGTAGGGATTCCATGATTCTGATTTATCTGCAACAGATTCCTTGATGAGGATGAGTTTATGTATATTTATTCTTCTGGTAGTTTTCTCTACTATTGTGCTGCAGAACCATGCTTGGATATAGAAATTGAAGTTCAGATCTAGAGTATTTTCTCAGTCTATTCGATAGTCAGTGCTTCTTCAAATTGTTTTCCATATGGAGGAGTACCTATTCATCAGTTGAAGGAGGAAAATCAGTGGGGAGTTCCTTGCCTGTATTTGCCTTGGTGCCATGAGAATTAAGGGAGCCCAGAATCAGGATTGAGAATTCCCAAGGACATACCCTTCTGAGAGAATTGTGACTGCTATTACCAGCTTAGTTGTGTCTGCTTTGCCCATGGGACAAACTGTACCTAGGTACGATGGTGAAAGTGTCTTCAATGTTAGCTGGAAGGTGTGATTCTGTGAATATGACTATGGGTCAGAATACTGTTTGATTCCAACTTGTGGGAAACTCTGTTGATTTTGGTACATCCTTATGTTAATGAGGAGAACATTGCAGAGTTGATTGCATTATGTTGGGTTGGTCTTTTGCTAACTTGATGCCATGTGCTTCATGTGGCATTCTTAATAAAGGCTTCCTTTGTGAGTTAATACAATTAAATGAATTGTTAAATCATTTCAACATTGCCCTGACTTGGAAATATATTGCTGTTCATTAACTGCCATTGTATTCAATCCTGGAACTCCATCTCTAAATGGGGCTACCTATGTCAACAGGGCTGCAGCAGTTCAAGAAGCTCACCAACAGTTTCTCAAAGAAAATGATGCATGGGCAATGAATGCTGGGAGAAAGTGAGGACTGCAGATGCTGGAGATCAGAGCTTAAAAATGTGTTGCTGGAAAAGCGCAGCAGGTCAGGCAGCATCCAAGGAGAAGGAGAATCGACGTTTCGGGCATAAGCATAAGCCTGAAACGTCGATTCTCCTTCTCCTTCAATGAATGCTGGCCCAGCTAATGATGCCCACATACCGTAAGTAAAATTTTAAAAAGACAATGCAATGGTAGGTTACAGTTTTGGAGTTGCATATATGCCTCAAGGATGTATGTATATAGAATGTAGTTTTCCTTCCTGACTATTTCCTTCCTGTGGGCGGCACGGTGGCACAGTGGTTAGCACTGCTGCCTCGCAGCGCAGAGACCCGGGTTCAATTCCCGCCTCAGGCGACTGACTTACAGTTTTGGAGTTGCATATATGCCTCAAGGATGTATGTATATAGAATGTAGTTTTCCTTCCTGACTATTGTGATAGGGGACTCTTTAGTCAGGTATAGATAGATATTTCTGCAGCCGACAATGAGACATCAGAACAGTGCATTGCCTCCCTGTGCCAGGATCAAGGATATTTCAGAGGGTGCAGAATATTCTCAAAGAGGAGAGGGACCAGCAGGTGGTGGTTGCACACATTGGAACTAATACACAGAATGAGAAAAGGACAAGATTCTGAGAAGAGATTGTGGGAAATTAGGCTGGGTGCTGAAAAATAGGACTTTGAAAGTAGTAACCTCTGGATTATTCCCAATGCCATGAGCTAAGAGTAGGAATAGGAGGATAGAGCAGATGACTTCATGTCTGAGGAGCTGGTGTAGGGGAGAAGGATTCATATTTTTGGATAATTGGAATTTTTCTGGGGTAGAAGCGAACTGTATAAGAAGGATGGATTGCACCTGAATTGGAAGGGGAGAAATAAACCGGTGGGGAAATTGGAACCAGCTGCTCAGGAGGATTTAAACTAGTAAGGTGGGGAAGGTGGAGAGATGGGATACAGGGAGATAGTGAGAAAAGAGAGCAGTCTGAGACTGGTGCCGTTGCAAAAGGAGTGAGGTCAAACAGTTGGGGCAGGCAGAAATAAAGCAGAGAACGTTGCCTGGTATGGAAGGTGCTAGTTATGAAGAGAGGTTGAGTAGGATAGATTTGTTTTCATTAGAAAAAAGGAGATTGTGGGGGGACCTGATTGAGGCTTACAAAATCATGAAGAGTATAGACAGGGTGGATAGAGACAAGCTTTTTCCCAGGGTGAAGGATTCAATAACGAGAGGTCATGCTTTCAAGATGAGAGGTGAAAAGTTTAAGGGTGATACACGTGGCAATGACTTTGCACAGAGGGTGGTAGGTGTCTGGAACACGTTGCCAGCAAAAGTAGTAGAGGCAGGCACGGTAGATTCATTTAAGATGCGTCTGGACAGATGCATGAGTAGGTGGGGAGCAGAGGGATACAAATGTTTAGGAGTTGGCGACTGGTTTAGATGGTTAATTTGGATCGGCTCAGGCTTGGAGGACTGAAGGACCTGTTCCTGGGCTGTAAATTTTTTTTGTTCTTAACGAAATAGGACTGATTAATTAAACTGCATTTATTTCAAGGTGAGAGGCTTCATAGGTAAGGCAGATGAACTCAGGTCATGGGGCTATTTTTCCCAGAGTATTGGAGGCTGAGTGATGACGTTATAAAAGTTTGTAAAGTCAAGAGGGGCATGGATCGGGCAAACAATGGAGGTCTGTTCCTCAGGATAGCAGAGTCTAAAACAAGAGGGATTATGTTTTAGGTGAGAGGGGAAAGGTTTAAAAGGGATGTAAGGGCATCTTTTCAATGAAGCAGGAGGTGCATGTATGGAATGAGCTGGTAGAGCATGTGCTGTAAGCTGGTATAATTACAACATTTAAAAGGCATCTGGATGGATATGGGTCAAATGGAACTAGATTAATTTAGTATATCTGGTTGGCATGGATGAGTTAGACCAAAGGATCTGTTTCTATGCTCACATCATAGAATCCCTATCATGTGGAAACAGGCTCTTCAGCCCAATGAGTCCACACTGACCCTCCAGTGAGTAACCACCTCAGACCCATTGTCCTATATTTACCTTGACTAATGCACCTGAAAACTATGGGCAATTTAGCATGGCCAAAGCACCTCACCTGCATATCTTTGGATTGTGGCAGGAAGCCAGAGTAAACCCATGCAGACACAGGGAGAATGTACAAACTCCATACAAACAGTCGCCCGAGCTGGAATCGAATCTAGGCCCCTGGCGCTGTGAAGAAGCAGTGCTAACCACTGAGTCACCATGCCTTGACTCTATGTCTCTGTAAGTGGTGTTTAGTCTCTTGAAGAGCACTAGGGTGGTTAAGTCCCCAGGACCCACTGGTATCTACTCCAGGTTAATGAGAGAGGCAAGACAGGAGATTGCTGGGGCCTTGACCAAGATCTTTGTATCCTCATTAGTGACTGGAGGTCCCAGACAACTGGTGAATAGCTAATACTGTTCCTCTGTTCAAGAAATAGGAATAATCCATGAAATTATGAACTGATGACTCTCATATAGGTGTTTGGGAAGCTATTGAAGAGAATTCTTAGGGATAGGATTTACATGCATTTGGAAAAGCATGGCCTAATTAGGTATAGTCAGCATGGCTTTGTGCAGAGCAGGTCATGTCTTACAAACTGGTTTGAATTTTTCAATGAGATGTCAATGGTGATAGATGAGGGTAGAGCAATGGATATTGTCTCCTTGGATTTTAATAAGGCTTTTGATAAGGTCCCTCATGGTAGGCTCATCCAGAAGATTGAGCTGCAGTGTGGATTTAGAATTGGCTGATCCAGAGAAGGCAGAGGGTATTGGTAGAAGGGTATTTTTCTGCTACAGTTCCTTGACTAGCAGTGTTCTGCAGGGATCTGTACTGGGACCTCTGCTGTTTGTAGTATACATAAATTATTTTGGATGAAAATGCATTTAGTGGATTAATACATTTGCAGATTGTACAAAGATCAGTGGAGTTGTGTATAGTGCAGAAGGTTGTCAAAGGAGACAGTGGGATAAAGATTGGTTCCTGATATCAGGAGAGAAATGGCAGATGGAGTTTAATCTGGGTAAGAGTGAGGTGCTGCACTTCGGGAGATCAAATGATGAAGAAAAGCATACAGGAGTTCAGGTCCATAGCTCCCTACAAATGGCCATGCAAGTAGATAAGATGGCATGCTTGCCTTTATTGGTCAGGAGTTGAGTACAGGATTCAGGATGTCCTGTTGCAGCTTTACACACTTTTGGTTAGGCCACACTTAGAGTATTGAGTTTAGTTCTGGTTGCCACATTACAGTAGGAATGTGGAGACTTTGGAGAGGGCGCAGAAGTTGTTTACCAAGATGCTGCCTCAACTATAGGGTATAAGCTGTAAGGAAACCCCTTAAAATCTTGGGTTGTTTTCTCTGAAGTGGCAGAGACGGAAAAGAGACTTGATAGAAATCTATAAAATTATGAGATATATAGATAGGGTTGATGGTCAGAATCTTTTTCCTAGAGTTGAAATGTCTGATTAAAGAGGCATCCAAGGTGAGAAGGGGAAAATTCAAAGGAGATGTAGAATATCCCCAGGACCTGAACTCTATGGGAAGCTAGGGACATGATTGCTGGGCCTCTAACTGAGATATTTGTATCATCGATAGTCAGAGGTGAGGTGCCAGAAGACTGGAGGTTGGCTAACCTGGTGTCACTGTTTAAGAAAAGTGGCAAGGACAAGCCAGGGAAGTATGGACAAGGTAAACCTGATGTCGATGGTAGGCAACTTATTGGACGGAATCCTGAGGGACAGGATGTACATGTATTTGGAAAGGCAAGGACTGATTAAGGATTGCCAACATGGCTTTGTGCATGGGAAATCATGTCTCACAAAATTGATTGAGTTTTTTGAAGAAGTAGCAAAGAGGATTGATGAGGGCAGAGCAGGAGATGTGATCTATATGGACTTCAGTAAGGCATTTGACAAGGCTCCCCATGGAGACTGGTTAGCAAGGTTGGATCTCACGGTATTCAGGGAGAACTAGCCATTTGGATGCAGAACTGGCCCAAAGGTAGAAGACAGAGAGTGGTGGTGGAGGGCTGTTTTTCAGACTGGAGACCTGTGACCAGTGCAGTACCACAAAGATCGATGCTCAGTCCACTACTATTCGTCATTTATATAAATGATTTGGATGTGAGCATAAGAGGTATAGTTAGTAAGTTTGCAGATGACACCAAAATTGGAGGTGTAGTGGACAGCAAAGACGTTTACCTCAGATTACAATGGAATCTTGATCAGATGGGCCAATGGGCTGAGAAGTGGCAGATGGAGCTTAATTTAGATAAATGTGAGGTGCTGCATTTTGGGAAAGCAAATCTTAGCAGGACATATACACAAAGAGATCTTGGAGTGCAGGTTCATAGCTCCTTGAAGATGGAGTCGTGGGAAGATAGGATGGTGAAGGCGGTGTTTGGTGAGCTTTCCTTTATCGGTCAGAGTAATGAGTACAAGTGTTGGGGGGTCATGTTGTGGTTGTACAGCACATTGGTTAGGCCTCCTTTCAATATGCTTGAATATTTAAGATCTCCTTGGGGAAACCAACAGGAGACTGTTGTACGCCCTGACCCGACAAAAATAAAAACAAATCTGCTCAGTTTATTTGTAGATTGGAGATCGCTAAAATGAAATTGCAAATGAAGCAGCTTGTATCAGAGACTGTAAGTATTGTGAAGTTGGTGTGTAAAACTTGTAAAATTGTAAAATAGGGGAAAACATTGCGTCACTCCTTTAAAAGATGATGTTCTTTTCAGTGCGTAGAGTTAAAATGAATGTATGAAGAGCAGTTAAAATGCAGTTGCGCAGATAAAATATTTTGTATCAAACAACCAAGCAGCATGTTACCTCGACAAAAAGTCTTTTCAAATTTAGCCTATCGATTTAAACCAGGTTAAAAATCACAACACCAGGCTATAGTCCAACAGGTTTAATTGGAAGCACACAAGCTTTCGGAGCGACGCTCCTTCATCAGGTGATAGTGGAGGGCTCGATCGTAACACAGAATTTATAGCAAAAATTTGCAGTGTGATGTAACTGAAATTATACATTGAAAAATTGATTGTCTGTTAAGCCTTTCATCTGTTAGAATACAGTGATAGTTTCACTTCTTTCAACAGATGAAAGGCTTAATAGACAATCAATATTTCAATGTATAATTTCAGTTACATCACACTGCAAATTTTTGCTATAAATTCTGTGTGTTAGGATTGAGCCCTCCACTA
>NC_057711.1:92521739-92563578 GCF_004010195.1 Chiloscyllium plagiosum
TACGTTGCAGGCAAGGATGCCCAGAGGCATGGTACATTGGGAAAACCGAGCAAAGGCTACGACAACGGATGAATGGGCACCGCACAACAACCAACAGACAGGAGTGTTCCCTCCCAGTTGGGGAACACTTCAGTGGTCCAGGACATTCAGTCTCGGACCTTCGGGTGACCATCCTCCAGGGTGGACTTTGGGACAGGCAGCAGAGGAAAGTAGCCGAGCAGAGGCTGATAGCCAGGTTCGGTACCCATATGGAGGGCCTCAACCAGGACCTTGACACACACACACAGACACACACACACACAGACTTAAGACACTCTGCACACACACCCACATGCACCCCCTCACAGACTTAAGACACCACACACACACACACACTTTGTGGGGTGAATTTATACTTGCAGAGTTACATTGCACTTTGCTCAAAAACTGCATACATTCATGTAGAATTCTGAGCTCAGAAACTGCATGAATTTATGTAAAATTCTGTTATCTCACTTTTTAGATTAGAATCAATCTAAACATCAGGTCAGAGAACACAGGGGGCTAACACCTTCAACATATTGTCTAGCTATCACCATTGTTAACAGCTAACCCGAGAATGCAACTTTAAAAAAAGGTTTTGTGATTTACACGTGAAAGAAGTGAAACTATCACTGTATTCTAACAGATGAAAGGCTTAACAAACAATCAATTCTTCAATGTCTAATTTCAGTTACATCACACTGCAAATTTTTGCTATAAATTATGTGTCACGATCGAGCCCTCCACAATTACCTGATGAAGGAGCGTCGCTCCGAAAGCTAGTGTGTTTCCAATTAAACCTGTTAGACTATAACCTGGTGTTGTGTGATTTTTAACTTTGTACACCCCAGTCCAACTCCGGCATCTTCAAATCATGATTTAAACCAGACCCTCGATATGAAAACTCAATTAAATTTAAATTTGTTGGCTTTGACTACCTCGAACCAATCTGATTGTTAAGAAATTAAAATGTCATCACCTGTAACAAGGAGAGGGCATTTGAAAATCAGAGGGAGAGCCAAATGCCATCTGAAGAGATAAACATTTGCTAGCTCTCAGGAAAAAGTGCTACCTATTCATTAAGGTAAATGGCACTCTTAGAAAATATGCTTGATGACAAGTAACGACTAAGGAGGCATTTTGGACAGAGGAAGATGATGGAAGATGGTAAAGTTAAGGAAGACACATATTGTGTGAACATTGAGAGACCAAGTTTTAATTTATTGTTTTCTTATTACTTAAATTTTGTATAAGTGGGACCTGTGTTATTGGAACAACATACTCTTAGAATCTTTTGTTCAGGAATAGGTAGATAGAGGGGGATTGTTTGGTTTGTTAGTAATTCTGCTAATTTGTTCTCTTCTGGAGCTAGATAAAATAAATTGTTACCAGTTAATTATAGAGTGGGTGAAAGGATTCCATTTCATTTAACCACTCCTTTATGACAAATTGGGCGTAAGAGGTAGGTTATACCACTTTTCACACTTCTTTTAATCAGATTATGAGGCAAGGTTATCTTCTTTGGGTGTTTCAGTTTTATTTATCAGAGGAGTGTTGACCTCCCCTTCTTTAACAGTAAGGTAAAAAGAAAAAGAGTAGTCTGACAGAACAAAAGGAAAAGGTAGGGATCGCCCTGGCACAAAAAAAAGAATGAGAAACAGAAATGAAACAATTGAATTAAATTTAAAAGCTGAGGAAAGGATGGTCTTAGAAGAAGAAAGGGAGAAAGAGAGTTTTAGAATTTCAGAAGTTGGAATTGAAAACTCAATGTTGATTTAAAATGGCAGAAGTAGAAGTAAAAGATAGGAATGGTGATGAGGACAGCAGTGGAGGCCAATCCCATCATAGCCAAAGGCCTAGTCGGAATCTGTTTAAACATGTCCTAGCATTGAGAAAGTGGCTGGACAAGTGAAATGGCCGATGACCATGTGGGAATTGTTGATCCAAACAAAGTTGATGGGTAGAGCTAATGAGATATTTGCATCACTACTGGAGGTGGTTTCTGGGCAATATAAAGAGGTGAAAAGTACCATCTTAAGTGCATATGAGCCAGTACCTACAGCCAGAGCCTAGAGATAACATTTTAGGAATCTGAGGAGAGAACCTGGTTAAACATGCATAGAGGTTGAAAGGATTAAACCAAGTAATTTCGATAGGTGGATAAGAATATTGAAAATAGATCAATAGAGAGATGGTTATTTTGGAGGAGATCAGAAATTGCCTTCTTGAAGTTGTGAGAACTCCTGGAAGAACTGAAAGTTAAGAATGCAAGATTAACAGTGGAAATGATGGATGATTGAGTTGGTTCATAAATCAAACAGTCGCTTCCAACTTCAATTTCAATCTGTGAGGGATAGAAATTGGGGAAAAGAGACATCATAGTTTGAAAAGGGAAAAGGAGATCCCATTGAAGATAGTAAAGATAGTTTACCACAGGATAACAAGAAACCCATGAGGGGGAAAGAGAAGTTATAAAGCTCAGGTGTTTTTATTGTAATAAAGTAGACATGAAGTCGCAGACTAAATGGTTTAGAAGGAGGACTGGGAAGATGGATGGGGGGGAAGCGGGATAAGCTTATGAGTAATTTTAAAGTGGTAAACACTGGAAGCCAAAAAGCTGCAAAAACAATGTACAGCCTGATCAGGAGTTGATTGAGAAGAAAGTGTCAGCTGTCTTTAAAGAATTTACTTGTCTGGGTAAGGTTTATGTAAGCAGGCAAAGAATTTAAGATTTTAAGAGCTATGTGGTTAGCACTGCTGCCTCACAGTTTCAGGGACCCGTGTTTGATTTCAGCCTTGAGCAACTGTCTATGGAATTTACACATTCTCCCCATGTCTGTGTGGGGATTCTAGGTGTAGAGAGCAATCTTTGATTGAGTATTGCTGGAAAAAGTGGTAATACGTGAAATTCATGGTGAGAAGAGCAGTGTTCCATTATATAAAAAGAGTCAGAGTCATAGACTTTTACAGCACAGAAACAGACCCTTCAATCTAACATTTATGCCAACTAGACATCCCAATCTGACCTAATTCGCATATGCCAGCATTTAGCCCATATCCCTCTAATTCCTTACTGTTAACATATCCATCCAGGTGCCTTTTGACTATTGTAATTGTACCAGCCTCTACAACATCTGGCAGCTCGTCCTATAAGTGAACCACCCTCTGTGTGAGGAAGGCAAGCCCTCCAGGCCTTTTTAAAATTCTTGCCTCTCTCACCTTAAACCCATGCCCTCTAGTTTTGGACTCCCTCAAACTGGATGTAGGTTTGCTTACTGAGCTGGTAAGGTCATTTTCAGATATTTCATTACCATACTAGGTAACATCTTCAGTGAGCCTCCAGATGGAGCACTGGTGATATGGCCCACTTTCTATTGGTGTGTTTGGGTTTCCTTAGGTTGGTGATGTCATTTCCAGTGGTGATGTCATTTCCTGTTCTTTTTCTCAGGTGGTGGTAAATGGGATCCAAATCAATGTGTTTGTTGGGAAGTTCTGGTTGGAATGCCGTACTTCCAGGAAATCTCTTGCGTGTCACTGTTTGGCTTGTTCTAGAATGAATGTGTTGTCCCAGTTGAAGTGGTGCCCTTCCTCAACCGTATGTAAGGATACTAGTGAGAGGTAATGGCTTTTTGTGGTGATTGATGTACATGTATCCTGGTGGCTAGTTTTCTGCCTGTTTGTCCAAAGTAGTGTTTGTTACAGTTCTTGCAGGGTATTTTGTAAATGGCATTCATTTTGCTTGTTGTCTGTATAGGGTCTTTCAAGTTCATTAGCTGCTGTTTTTATGTGTTAGTGGGTTGTGAGCTACCATAATGTTAAGAGGTCTGAGTAGTCTAGCACTCATTTCCGACATGTCTTTAATGTAGAGAAGAGTGGCTAGGTTTCTGGACATGTGTTGCTTGCTTGTTTGGGTTTGTTGCTGAGAAATCGGTGGACTGTGTTCATTGGGTGCTCGTTCTTTTTTGAATACACTGTATAGGTGATTTTCCTCTGCTCTTTGTAGTTCCTCTGTGCTGCAATGTGTGGTGGCTGGTTGAAATAATGTTCTGATGCAGCTTCATTTGCGGATTAGATTAGATTAGATTCCCTACAGTGCAAAAACAGGCCCTTCGGCACAACAAGTCCACACCAACCCTCTGAAAAGTAACCTGCCCAGCCCCATTTGCCTCTGACTAATGCACCTAACACTAAGGGACAATTTAGCATGGCCAATTCACCTGACCTGCATATCTTTGGACTGTTCGCTCTACTGTGACATCTAGGAGTGGGAGTTTGTTGTTGTTTTCCTCCTCTGTAGTGAGTTTTATGCCATTAAGGTCTGGCATAAAATTCACTAAAGAGGAAGAAAACAACAACAAGCTGTCATTCCTAGATATTGCATTGCCTTCATAAAGAAAGGAGGTGAACACACCCCCATCTACATCAATAGATGAAGAATGTCAAGTTCCTCGGAGTGACAATAACCAACAGTCTGTCCTGGACTTCTGAGGTAGATGTAACCATCAAGAAGGCACAAGAAGAACACCTCTTCTTCCCTCAGATGGCGCAGGAAATTTGCCATATCCATAAGGATCCTCACCAACCTTTACAGATGCACAGATGCTGTCGGATTCATACAGCCTGGTATGGCAACTTATCTGGCCAGAACCATAAGAAACCACAGAAGGTGATGTGCACAGCCCAGACTATCACAGTAGCCAGCCTTCCATCCATTCACATGGCTTGCTGCTGTGGAAAGGCTCCCAACATTAGCAAAGACCTATTGCACCCCAGTAATGATCTCCTACAACTTCTTCATAGAGGAGCCTGAACACCCACCTGTAGGTTCAGAAATAGCTTCTTCCTGACTGATTAATAGACTCTCAAATAATGCTGATCTTGATAAGATTGATCTCACTGAGTGCACACCCTGTGCAATGTAATGTGTAGGAGAAATTGAGGACAGCAGATGCTGGAGATCAGAGCTGAAAGATGTGTTGCTGGAAAAGCGCAGCAGGTCAGGCATCATTCCAAGGAGCTGGAGAATCGATGTTTCGGGCATAAGCCCTTCTTCAGGAATGAGGAAGGTGTAACTCCCCCTCCCACTCCGCCAAGGACATGCAGGTCCTTGGCCTCCTCCCTTATGCCCGAAACGTCGATTCTCCTGCTCCTTGGATGCTGCCTGACCTGCTGCGCTTTTCCAATGTAAGGTGTATCCAACTGTTCAAAGTTGTCTTCCAACCTTCAATCTGTACATCCTTGCTTACTGTGATCTACTAGTACTGCTTGTAAACAAAGCTTTTCACTGTACTTCAGTACATGTGACAATAAAAATCAATCAATCAACTCTACTACATTGATTACCATATTTCTCATTATTCAGGCCCCTATAAAATGCTACTCATTTTCTTCAAGCCATGAATCTTGCATCATCATTCTTAAATTAAGTACTTGGTTTTTCAGCTTCAAAAAGACAAATAAAAATGTTATTGGTCGCTGCCAAGTATGCACTACTTGTTTGTGTAAAATATATTCTATAACATTTTTTTTAGATTGATGGACTGATTTAATGAATGTACATTTCCTGTAGGGAATCCAAGTTCTTTATCACACAAAAACAAATATTATAGGGATTAAAAAAATGCAAATGTTGGAAGTATTTAATTTGACCAGACAAGCTGTGGGTAAAGTGTTGGAAAAGGTTATAAGAGATAGGATTTATAATCATCCAGAAATGAATAAGTTGATTAAGGGATAGCCAAAATGGTTTTTTTTGAAGGGTAGGTCATGCCTTACAAACCTTATTGAGTTCTTTGAGATGGTGACCAAACAGGTGGCTGAGGATAAAGCTGTTGATGTGGTGTATATAGATTTCAGTAAAGTGTTTGATAAGGTTCCCCATGGTAGGTTACTGCACAAAATACATGCATGGGATTGAGGGTGATTTAACGGTTTGGATCAGAAATTGGCTAGCTGTAAGAAGACGGGTGGTGGTTAATGGGAAATGTTCATCACGGAGTTTGGTTACTAGTGGTGTACCACAAGGATCTACTTTGGATCCACTGCTATTTGTAACTTGTACAAATGACAAGGGTGGCACAGTGGCTCAGTGGTTAGCACTGCTGTCTCAACAATGCTAGAGACCAGGGTTCAATTCCCACCTTGGCGATTGTCTGCGTGGAGTGTGCACATTCTCCCTGTGACAGCATGGGTTTCCCCCAAGTGCTCTGGTTTCCTCCCAAAATCCAAAAGATGTGCAGGTCAGGTGAATTGCTAATGCTAAATTCCCCGTAGTGTTTGGTGCATTAGTCAGGAGTAAATACAGGTAGGGGAATGAGTCTGTATGGGTTATCCTTCAGAAGGTCGGTATGGACTTGCTGGGCCGAATGGCCTGTTTCCATACTATAGGGAATCTAATCTAAATAGCCAAGATGAGGGCGTAAAAGGATGTGCTAGTAAATTTGCAGATGACACAAAGGTCGATAGAGTTGTAGGTAGTGCCAAAGGATGTTGTAGGGTACAGAGGGACGCTGAGAGGGGGCAAATGGAGTTTAATGTGGAAAAGTGAGAGATGATTCATTTTGGAAGGAACAACAGGAATAGAGTATACTGGGCTAATGGTAGGATTCTTGGCAGTGTAGATGAGCAGAGAGATCTCAGTGTCCATGTACACAGATACCTGAAAATTGTCACCCAGTTTGTTAGGGTTGTTAAGAAGGCATATGGTGTGTTAGCTTTCATTGGTAGAGGGATTAAGTTTAGGAGCCACAAGGTCATGTTGCAGCTGTACAAAATTCTGGTGCAGCCACACTTGGATGAATGCACTTGGAGTCGCCACATTCTAGGAAGGATGTGGAATCTTTGGAAAGGGTTCAGAAGCGATTCACTAGGATGTTGCCTGGTATAGAGAGAAGGTCTTATAAGGAAAGGTTGAGGGACCTGAGGCTGTTTTTGTCAGAGAAAAGGAGGTTGAGAGGTGACTTAATTGAGAACATAAGATAATCAGAGGGTTAGATAGGGTGCTCAGCGAGAGCCTTTTTTCTCAGATGGTGGTGGCTAGCACGAGGAGACAGTTTTAAATTGAGGGGGTGATAGAAATGGGACAGATGTCAGAGGTAGTTTCTTTACTTAGAGTAGTAGGGTCACGGAATGTCCAACCTGCAACAGTAGTAGACTCGTCAACTTTCAGGGCATTTAAATGGTTATTGGATAAACATATGGATGAAAATGGAATAGATTAGATTAGATTAGATTAGATTACTTACAGTGTGGAAACAGGCCCTTCGGCCCAACAAGTCCACACCGACCAGCCGAAGCGCAACCCACCCACACCCCTACATTTACCCCTTTTAACGTAACACTACGGGCACTTTAGCATGGCCAATTCACCTAACCCACACATCTTTGTGACTGTGGGAGGAAACCGGAGCACCCGGAGGAAACCCACGCAGACACGGGGAGAATGTGCAAACACCATACAGTCAGTCGCTGAGTTGGGAATTGAACCCAGGTCTCTGGCGCTGTGAGGCAGCAGTGCTAACCAATAGTATTGGATAGGTAGGCTTCAGATTGGTTCCACAAGTCGGTGCAACATTGAGGGCTGAAGAACCTGTACTGCGCTGCAATGTTCTATGTACAACATCTATTGTTACAACATAGCGGTGAACCTTTCTGTAAATCAAACCAAGCACTCAGACAAGCTCACATCACCTCATAATCTGTTAAAGTATGAGTGACAGAGAACTCCCAAATACCACTATTTTAAAAAAAATCAATTTATTCTTTAAGTCTAAAGTCTTTAAGTCTAAACAACAACTACTTACAAAGCCACCTTACTCTTAACTACTTGTTGTCTGCCTCCAACTTTATAACAATATACTGTTCCAATAACCACTTGTATTTAAATTACATTAACTTAATTTCAAAGTCAGACAGTAGCTATCATCCCCAGTGTCCTCCTCCTTTTGGTTAAAATCTCCCTGGCTGGTCCTCTACTTTTTATTGCAAAGGTGTTTTCTATGAAACACACCTGAGATAATGAGTGTTTTGAATGGCAGTCTCTCTCTAGATGGCAGTTACTCTCTCGCTATCTCTCAAAATGCCTGCTTCTTTATACTCAAACATCAAATCGTCTCATTCATTTGATGTTGGCAAAGCAGTAAATTCAAAATGGATTCAGTTTTAGTATCCTGAGGCATAATTTAAACTGATTGGTTAAATTCGGATGGTTGTCAACATAGAAACCAAAAACTTAAGTACTTGTTTCACAGCCAAATTTTACATATTTTCAATTTTTCAGTAGATCCTACGACTGCTGGTCAGTCACATGACAGGTGCCTGCATGCTCTCAGTGTAAAACAGCTTTCACTCTCTCAAAGGTACAGTACACACCTTAAACTTCATAACTCTAAATGGCAAAACAGCATTGCAAATTCAAATGAACAAACTTTCCTTGGAACTAGACAAAGAGAGGTAAAATTGGTTTCAATAAAATACAGAAATAGAGAAATGTGATGAAGGTGGGGGAGAACAAAAGGGGACACATAATAGAATTGAGTATAGGATATATTAAACACATACAAATTATGCTGCCGGCAAAAGCGGGTGTTAAGAAACAAAAAAATGGACCTAGAGGAGGCATAAATGATAAAAGCAGGATCATTAATAACAGCTGCTGTCCAAATTTAGAAACAATGACTCTCCTCTGCTGAACTGAGTTGCAAGTCTGGAGAGCTACCAGCTTCTTAATTAAAAAGATGAAGACCCATCCTTTTTGCTCAAGTTGATTTTCATTTGAATGATGCAGGAGACTAATGGCAGAGAGATCAAAGTGGGAGCATAAGACAGAGAACTGAAATAACAAGTGACTAGAAGTTTGGGATCATCTTTGTCAATGAACAGCAATGCTTTGCAAAGTATTTGCATTTAGCGTTTCTAATAAAGATGAAGACTGTCCCATGAGTAGTGAACACAGGAATTGAAAGAAGTAGAAAAGACCATTCCTTCACCTGCGGGGAGTGGTTGGAACCTTTGAAAGTAGGAAGGAACAAGGTAAAAGTACAGATCTTGATTTTCCTGCACTTGCATGTGACAATACCATGGGAGAGAAGATAGGAATTTGGGTGTTTGCTGAGTAGACCAAGTTTTCAGAAAGGGAATGGTTTCCTTGGACTGTTGAAAGGAGAGGTGGGGAGAACATGTGGTGATAAGATTATGCTGGTAATAACAAATGTGGCAGATGGCAATGTATGAACTGTGGAATCGAGTAAAATGGATTGAGAACAAGACGCTCCTTATTGTGGTCCTGACAGGAACAGGAAGGGTTGAGAGTATAAATGTGGGAAATAAGAATAATGCACTTGAGATAGATTGAGGGACTAAAGAAAAACAAACACATATTGGAAGCACTGGTATGGATCATGGAATAGTTAAAGCAGTAATGGAAAGAGAGAAATAAAGAAAATGGAGGAAGATGATATAAGAAATGGTAATCAAGGTAGTTGTAGGAGTCAGGGGCCTTAGTGCGCTCAACTTAGCTTCCAATTTTCACCTTTTACCCACCTTCACATAGGCCATTACTGACACTCCCCATTTCTTCCTTGACATCCCTATCGCTATTTCTGAGAGTCGGTTATTGACCAATGTTTACTATAAACTTACTGATGCTCAAAGCTACAGCTAACCATTCTGAATCATAATGATCTTTCTTGCAACCATACCAATAATCTTCTTGGGGAAATAAAAGGACCTTGTTATGCTCAATTTAAGGTACAAAACAGATACATAGAGGTGTGTTTCAGGGACCAATATCGTGCAACCTGAGGGCCTCTAAAAGACATCTGACTCAATATTAATTTGACCTCTTTTGGGAATAGCTCCTGAAACAGACATTGCATATGCTAATGAGGATATAGTCTAGCAAGTGGGCCTGCAGTAAATATAAAAATCTTAAAAACAAATTTTATTTGTGGCCATAGATGGCCAGTAGTTCTTCGGCAAGGATGCGCAAGTGAATTTACTGTCTCATTTTCCTGACAATTCTATAAAAATCCGACCTGATTCTAAATAGGATCTGAAAAGCAAATCTAAGGTGCATTGCTTAAGGAATATATCAAGTCAAGTTGCCATAGGCCTTGAGGATTATAGGGCTGCTCTCTGTGAGAGAGGTATGACGGGTGGTGTTTTGACCTGTGGGCCTTCATGTGAGGGGAAAGGTTGAGAAAGAGGGACCTTAATGAGGGACTAGGGAATGAATACACAACTATAGAATGGTTCAAAGGTGTTTTCTACTCAAGGTGTTTGCATAAGAAAATGAGCAGATCCCACCTGTAGAGTGAAACTTAATGTGATGCTGATGTAAGAGAATAGTGAACATTATACTTGCGTATTGGAAATCACACTAATGGGAGGGATAATGATTTTTTAAAATGAAAATCACAAGAACTCCTGTATTCTAATTAACTCCGTGGTAACAAAATGAGAGGAACACAGGGTTTAGAAACATGCAATTACTCCAAGTGCAATTTCATCCATAGAACATGGAGTAAAAATATGAATTTCAGTCAAATATTTCATAAGCATTAATATCAGAGAAGGATGTTTAATAATTTTTAAGATAATGGTCAGTCCCTCTAAACAGCTTCTTCCTTTGTTTGGCAACTATTTTGCTCCTATGTGCCTTCCCAAAACGTGGGGATGGGTCACAGAGGAATGGTACAGTGGCTCAGTGGGTAGCACTGCTGTCTCACAGCACCAGGGATCTGGGTTCAATTCCAGCCTCAGGCAATTAGGTGTATAGAGTTTGCACATTCTCACTGTGCCTGTGTGGGTTTCTTCCTACAGTCCAAATATGTGCAGGTTAAGTGCGCTGGCTATGCTAAATTCCCCATAGTGACACAGTCATGTGTAAATTAGATGGATTAACCAAGGGAAATGCAGGGTTAAAGGGATAGAGTGAGTCTGAGTGGGATGCTCTTTAGAGGACTGGTGTGCACTTGTTGGGCCGACTGACCTGTTTTCACACTGTAGGGATTCTATGATTATTCACTTTGCAAGTGAAGGGATCTGAAAAGTGAGGAATATCATCAGTACAAATTAAGTCACTACTGTTCATCAAGTGATGTTACACCAATAGAGTGGGAGGAAATTCCAAAACTATTTTTCATATAACATCTGTTGACCAGAATACCAGCTGTCAGCAACATGGTTCAGCTTTAGTTGATATTGTGGTCACTGGGTGGTGCTGTTGTATAGTAAGCAGAAAGGTTTGTTGCTTTATTATAGAATGATTTGTTGCTTGCAATACTTGATTTATAATTTGAGTTTAACAACAAAAGGGAGAAGTTATTCTTTTTGAAACAACATTTGTTTGAATGCAAACCCATCAACCATAACAGGAAAAAGATATGCTACATGCATAGTTCTAACCTCCCTGGTGTGGTGTGTGTGGAAAAGGTGGGAAAGGTGGAAAGCAAGATGGGAAAGCAAGAAAGGTTGGAAAATACCATGAGAATGAACAAGTCTTATTCAGTACATTGAGTAATTTTCTTCCATTTACTTTCAAGTCTTGAAAGACAACATTAAAATCTCACCATTGAGAATGTCATGAAAGCTCCAACTTGCCTTATTTATGACAAAAACAGAAACTGCTGGACAAACACCTGATCTGGCAGCATCTGTGGAAAGAAAGCAGAGTTAATATTTCAAATCCAGAATTGTCAGACCTTCAACATAGACCAACAGCTTATGCTGTAAATGGTTAGCAGTAATACAGAAGTAGGAGAGGTGGTGAGGTATAATGGGTGAGTAAGTAGGAAGCACAGAGAGCAGGAAGGATAAGTAGTTTAGGAAGATGAAATTGGTGAGAACCACTGAGTGGACATGATGTATGGTATGTGGTGACCCTGTGAGTGCAGCGAGAAGATTGTGATGGATAACCTTGCAAGACACAAATGGTTATTTTCCTTCTTCCTGCACCTCTGGGTGTGCAGACTCAATCAAGGCACAGCACTGACCTAGACTGCAGTTTGTGTACATGGTGTCTTGGTCTGATGGCCTGGCTTCCTGTGACAAGTAAAGTTGATGAGGGTAGGGTGGTAGATATAGTCTATATGGATTTCAGTAAGGCCTTTGATAAGATTCCACATTGTAGGCTGCTCTGGAAGTTAGTTGACATGGAATCCAGAAGGGGGCTGGCAAATTGGATGCAAAATTGGCTTGCTAGTAGGAAGCAGATGAGTAATAGTAGAAGGATGCTTGTCGGACTGGAGGCCTGTGACTAGTGGAGTGCCTCAGGGGTCAGTGCTGGCCCATTGCTGTTTGTTTTCTATATCAATGATTTGGATGAAAATGTATAAGGCATGATTGGTAAGTTTGTGGATGACACTAAAATAGAAGGTTCTCAGAAATTGCAACAGGACCTTGATCAGCTGGGGAAGTGGACCAAGAATGTCCAATGGTGTTTACTATAAGTGTGAGGTCTTGCATTTTAGAAAGGCAAATCAAGGTAGGAGTTTCACAGTGAATGGTATTGCCTTAAGGAGTGTAGTGGAACAGAGGAATCTTAGAGTTCAGGTGCATGACACGTGGAGTCACAAGTACACAGGGCAGTGAAGAAGGCTTTTGGCACACTGGTCTTCATTAGTCAAGATGAATGCCAGGTTATATATGAATTTTCTACAATAGTTTACCAGACCAAGAAATGACCTAAGCCACTGGACTGATGTGGGAACTACCTTTGATCATCCTTACTTTATCTTCCAACAGGTGTAATCTGGTCTTGTTGACGCTGTAGTCTAGGTTGGTCACTTGTAAGCCCTGGAACACATTTTTCTCATTTTAGATATACACCTGCTTTGTAAAAATACCTTAGGTCTATATCCAAGTTCTCTAAGTGATCCTTACTGGTTTTCCTTGTTATCAGGATATCATCTAAGTTAATGATGATCTGAGGTAAACCTTGCAAAATGTTCTCCATCATCTGCTGAAAATTTAACAGGCTGACGATACACCAAAATGTAGTCTCATGTGTTGTACAAGCACTATTAACTGTAACATACATCTGGGAATCTGGTATAAACGCAATTGCAAGTAAGCATGGCTTATGTCCAGCTTTGTGACTAAATCCTCTATCCAAAGAATTGGGTATTTATCCAATGCTAAAAATGCTTACCATTTTTTTTTTAAATTCCCATAAAGATGAACGGATTCAAAATTGGACTGACCATTTTGCTGCCCATTCTGAGAATTGGGCTAATTTAATGATTGCTTCCTTTTCCAGCCTTTTGATTTTTCTTTTCCTTTGGTTGTAAGGCAAATGGCACTGTGTGGGCCATGCAGAAGTTTGAAATTGCTTCCTGGTTACGTGAAAAGTGGCCTTGGCTCCTCTGATAGTCCCTAGCCTTTCTTGGAAGGCTTCCATATATTTAATTAGGACTTCTCTTAGGCAGCCATTTTCAATTGAAAAATGTTGAGTCAATCTAGGTGAATCTCATGAAACCAATTTTACCCTAATAAGTTTGAGCCTGAGTTTTTTATTGCAATTACTGGTAACTGAACTAGCTGCCTTTCATAGGAGACTCCGAGACTAAAGTTAATCTGTAAAGGTTCCCAATATAGTTTCTCAGCTTAGTCTTATTCAGACTGGCAAGGGTTTCCACTTCCATTAGAATGTCTGGAACTTAGACCATAAGACATAGAAGCAGAAGTTAGGTCATTCAGCCCAGCATGTCTGCTCCACCATTCAATCATGGCTGATAGGTTTCTCAATCCCATTCTCCCACTTTCTCCCCATAACCCTTGATCCTCAACAACTTCTATGCTCCACATGCCACATTTTTCAATCATAAAGCCAGTTGTAGCATCTGTTTGTAATCCAGTTCAGCTTCAGTTAGCAGGTATTTTTGCTTAGTTTCACCATTAATCACGTATCAGACACAGTCTCTAAGCATTGCATTCAGGATTAAAATAAATTCACAGGCTCCTGCCAGTCATCTTAGCCTTCTCCAAAACTCCAACATAGATTCCCCAGTTCTTGAATTGCCAAGCAAAAGCAATTTCATCTCAGATTTAGAGGTGGACTGGGAACATAGTATTCCTTAACAACGAGAAAGTGTGGACTGCAGATGGTGGAGTTCAGAGTCGAGAGTGTGGTGCTGGAAAAGCACAGCTGGTCATTCAGCATCTGAGGAGCAGGAGAATTGACGTTTTGGGCAGCAGCGCATCCTGCCTGAAACATCGATTCTCCTATTCCTTAACTATGTCTGTCAATTAACACAGAACATAGAACAATACAAGCCCTTCAGCCCTCGATATTGTGTCGACTTTTTATCCTACTCTCAGATTAAACTAACTTGCATGCCCTTCATTTTACTCTTAAAAGGTTTTTGTATTTGATGCTTCAGGAAAAGTTTGAGTGCAAATAACAAAAGTTACAGCTCCACAAGCTGTCAGGAGAATTACTCGTTGTTTCTTGTGCCATGTGTTATTTGCCCAGAGAAAAAAAAGAATACATTCTTCCTCAAACTGGGCCCAGTCTTCCACAATACGGCTGAATAAGTAAAATTTCCCAAACAAAGGCATGATGTAAGAAAATGCTTAACCCAACTCAGAGACAACTGTTGCAAGTGAGTTTCTTCAGGATCTTGCTTACTCTCATTGCCACTGAAATAACTCTACAGAGGCAGGTATCCTGTGACTAAGTCACCCTTTATTTGGACATGAGCAGTCCTTGACTACAATACTGCCTCATACAAAGTCAGATATCAGAGTGTCAGTATCCCTCAACCTTTTTATGCCAGCCAGGGGCTCTTGATTGGAACAGATTAACAGCATCACTCAGGGAACTCTTATTCTATAAGGTCCCACTGGCTGACCTCATTACAATCACTACAAGAGAAGTGATAAGTAATTCCACCTCACTGGTGGTGCAATTCTCAATACAAGCCACCCTAACAGACTGGCTGCATAAGAAGAAGAGAAGATTGTTTGAGACAATGAATCTTACTTAATAAACACTTCAACTAAAAATTGGAAAATTTTGTCTTCAATCTTTGTTTCCATTTTCCACCCATTTGCTTGTTTAGGTTTTATTGACTCTGGTAGTGAACTTGCATTCATTTTTCAACTTAAATTGAGCTTCTGAGACAATTAATCAGCAGATATTACCGGTTTTACTTTTGTAATATTGCCTATCTTCAGCACTAATTTGAAAAGGTGACTAAATATATTGTTGAAGGTAATAAAGTGAATCTGGTTTTCTCATGGGCTTCAGTGGGGCTCTTGACAAGGTCTAACATGGAATGATGGTCCAAAAGTTCAGACCTCATGTGATCCAAGGCAAGTTGGCAAACTGAATCTAAAACTTGTATTGGAAATAGGAGGCAAAGGGTAATGGTGGAAGGTTACCTTTGCGATTGGAAGACTGTGATCAGCAGTGTGCAATATCTTGCTGTTTGTTACATACATTAACAAATTAGATGTAAATGTGAAAGGCGTAATTAGTAAGTTTGCATGAAAACTGGTGGTGTTGTTGATAGTAAGGAGGATAATCTCAGGGTATAATCTAATATTAACGAGCTGGTAAATTGGTCACAGTGATGACAGATGCAATTTACAAAACCTTGGATCCAACTCGTCCATGCTGACCAAAAACCTTAATCCAATAGTCCCATTTGCCAACACTTGGCCCATACCCCTCTAAACCCTTCCTATTCATATACCCATCCAGATGCCTTTTAAATACTGTAATTATACCAGGCTCTGGCAGCTCATTCCATGATTGTTTTAAGTTGCTTGATGCTGTTAGAACTGCATCCATCCAGGTGAATGCGGAGTATTCCAGCATGCCCCTAACTTATGCCTTGTAGATGTTTAACAAGCTTTGGAGAGTCAGGAGATGAATTCCTTTCTACAGGATTCCAAGCAGAATTTCGATCTGTTTTAGCAGCCCCAGTAATTTTACAATTGTTTGAGTTCAGTGAATGGTTATTGATAGTGGAGAATTCAGCAATGATGAAGCCATTGAAAACTAAGGAGGGATGATTAGATTCTCTGTTTTAGAGATGGTCATTGCATGACACTTGTAAGATTACTTGCTCCAAATCAGCCAAGGCTGGATAAGGTTCATGTCTTGCTGATTATGAATATAGACTGATCCTCCGGGTGCTCCGGTTTCCTCCCACAGTCCAAAGATGTGCAGGGTCAGGTGAATTGGCCATGCTAAATTTCCCGTAGTGTTAGGTAAGGGGTAAATGTAGGGGTATGGGTGGGTTGCGGGTCGGTGTGGACTTGTTGGGCCGAAGGGCCTGTTTCCACGCTGTAATCTAATCTAATCTAATCTAATATCTGTGGTACCATGAATGGTGCTGAACACTGCAATCATTAAGAACATCCCCATTTTTGATCTTATAGTGGAATGACGATCATTGATGAAGCAGCCGAGAATAGTTAGGCAAAGGAAAAGGGGTCTAGTGATGCAATTTGTGCCAGGATAAGGAGGTTAAAATACCACCTGTTTCACATGTGAGTCGTAACGTCTCTGAAAAGATTAATACAAAAAGGGCGGTTGTGGCACTGAGGTAGTAGCTTTGCCTCTTAGCCAGAAAGCCCATGGTCAGTACCACCTCCTTCTGATGTGTATCATAACATATTTGAAGAGGTTAATTAAGAAATAGCAATCCTAAAGAACATTGTGCTCTTGTGGTACATTGGTAACATCACTAGCTCTAAGTCAAAAGAGCTTGTTTTCAAGTCCCACCTGCTTCAAGGATGTGCAATAGCATCACTGTGCGGGTTGATTAGAAAATGTATAATCCGAGGAACTTCTGCAGTAATTTCACAATGGAAGGAAGATTGTCAAATGAACAAAAAGAGCAAAATGGTAGTCATTAATCAGGCCAGTGGGAAGCTGAACTTTGATTCAGATGCCTCGATTGGTCTCCAGGCACTGTTCAATATATTTATCAACAAGACACAATGGTCTGCTTTAGAACTGCAGGAGGAGGAAGGTAATAACTGCTCTACATCTTATTTACAGGAGTAGGCATCCTTCAGCCATTCACCTCGCTGATAGTAATGTCCAGAACATTCAGTTACAGTTCAGCTAATCTAAAGTCACCATATGGAACAACAATTCTGAATCCACTAGACATTAACACCCTACTCTGTCCCCCCGCAAAAAAGGAACCATGTGGTCAATAATATTTCCCTCTAGTGGACATCTACTTGTCACCTTTTACCCTTCTTACATCATTTACTTTGATAACAGGTAAGAAGTTACAATGGAGATGATTGGACAATGGTGTTTTGAAATAACATTTAGGATTCATTAACATTGGCACTAGAAGTGTCAATCTAACTCCTAACTTCAAAGGTTTTCTCTTTTTTCATGGAATGGTACAACACAGATGAACATTATTCAGATTGGAGGGTCCATGCTAGCTCCCTGAAAGAGCATGGTTTTATCAAGACATTAGTCAAAGGGCCAGACAAATGTTCTGGCAGTTTGTGTTCAACTCCTAACATGGCATAGAGTCATAGAGATGTACAGCACAGAAACAGACCTCGCAGTTCAACTCGCCCATGCCGAGCAGATATCCCAACCCAATCCACTCCCACCTGCCAGCACCTGGCCTATATCCCTCCAAACACATCTTATTTATATACCCATTTAAAAGTCTTTCACATTTTTTCAGAGAGATTCCCATTATATTTATATTAACATCATTAACATCTGCTAAAATTTGCGAACTAATTTCAGTATTCATGACTGAAATTAAGATTGATTGTAAAATCCCATCTGGTATGCTGATGCCTTTTAGGGGAGGACATCCATAATCCTTAGATTGTCTGGCTTACATATGATCCCATATTTGTGTGTTTGATTCTCCACTGTCTACTGAGGTGGCTGAACAAGCCATTCAATTCAAGGAGCAATTCAGGATGAAAGCAAATGCTACTTTTACTGGCAGCACCTACATCTCATGAAATAATAATTTTCAGCCTCATTCCCTGATATTCCAGGTAGAACTGCATGTTGTTCTTTTCCTCTTCAGTGCTTACTTAATTCCTTTGAGGAAACCATAATAGAAACCTGGTATCCAATCACCACATGCCATTTTCACATGCACAGTACATGACACTGACTCAGATAGCTCAAAGGAGAAAGTGAGGATTGCAGATGCTGGAGATCAGAGTCGAAGAGTGTGGCATTGGAAAAGCTTAGCCGGTCAGGCAGCATCCTAGGAGCTGGAGAATCGATGTTTCGAGCATAAGCTTTTCATCAGGAATGAGGGGTTGACCCACAGAGGCTGAGAAATAATTGGGAGGGAGCTGGGACTGGAGGGAAGAAGTGGGAATGCATTAGGTAGATGAAGTTGGGGGTGAAGGTGATAGGTTGGCAGTGGTGAAGTGGATAGGTGGGAAGGAAGATGGACAGGCTAGGACTGATCAAGAGTGCAGTGCCAAGTTGGAAGGTTGGATCTGGGATAAGGTGTGGGAAGGGAAAATCAAGAAACTGGTGAAATACACATTGATTCTGTGTGGCTGGAGGGCTCCAAGGCGAAAGATGATGCATTTTTCCTCCAGGCATCAGGTGGTTAGGGTTTGCCAATGGAGGAGGCCCAGAACTTGCATGTCCTTGGCGGAGTTGGAGGGGGATTTATTGTTTGGCTACAGGGCGATAGAGTTGTTTTGTGCATGTGTCCCAGAGATATTGAATTATCTTACCTGTCCATCATCCTTCCTACCTATCTGCTTCACGCCCCTCTCCGACCTATCACTTTCACCCCCCAACTTTACTTACTTATCACATTCCCAGTGACGTTTCCAACAGCCCTAGCACCCCCCACCCACCCCCATTTATCTCTCAGCTCCCTTGACCCAGCCTCTCATTCCTAATGAAGAGCTTATGTTTGAAACATCCTGCTACTCGGATGCTGCCTGACCAGCTGTGTTTTTTCAGCACCACACTCTTCGTTCCAGCTCACTCAGAGTTGGGTCTTATGGCAAACAAAATCCCTGATACTACAGCTTATATCTGCCAGCCAGGACACCTGATAGGGGCAGGTTTACAACCTCAATCAAGGTTCTACCAAAGTGCATATCTGGGTGCGATAAGTAAGTTTGAACAGGAAAATCACCTTTTCAAGCAATCTTCAGCAGATTGTTGGCACTTGTAAAAATCTGTTGTAGTTGCTGCAAAAGTGCATATCTCACTGAGATAAGCAACATTGCACATTAAAATCTCCAATTCTAGCAAACTTCCTGAAATTGTTCTGGATGCTGCTAATGTCTATATCTCAATGAGATAAGCTTGAACACCAAAATTATCATTTCTAGCAATGTTGTTACAATCTGCTGTAGATGTTACTAAAGTTCATATCTGGGTGAGATAAAAAAAAGTTTGAACACCAAAATCACATATCCAGCAAATTTCTGAAAGAATTCTGGCATGTTCGTAAAATATCTTGTCAATGCTGCTGAAGTGCATAACTCACTGAGATAAACATATTGGCATATCATAATCTTCAATTCAATCACACCTCTTAAAATCTAATGTAGATCATGCTAATGTGCATATCTCAGCAAGGTAAGCACATTGGCACATCAAAATCCCCATTTCCACTAATCTTCTTTAAGCTGAACGCAGATGTTGTTAAAACCCATATGTCAATGAGATAAGCAACTTTGAACACCAAAGTATCCAAAAAAATCAATTTTTTTAGATTATGAATTTGATCATACTGAAGTGCATATCTGAGTGAGATAAGCAACTTTGTACTTCAAAGACAATTCCTGCTAACTGATTAAAGTGTGCTCTATTTGCTACAAAAGTGTATATCTTAGTGAGGTAAGCACATTGACACACCAAAATCTCCACTTCAATCAAACTTCTTAAAATCTGATGTTTACCATACTAAAATGCACATCTCAGTGAGGTAAGCCAATTGGGTACATCAAGAACCTTCTTTCTAGCAAAAGTCTGCCTGCTATACTTCAGACAGTGTTAAACTTGAAAAGGTTCAGAGAAGATTGTCAAGGGTGGCTTTGCCTCACAGCGCCAGAGATCCAGGTTCAATTCCTGCATGGAGACCCGGGTTCAACTCTGTGTGGAGTTTGTACATTCTCCCCGAGTCTGCGTTGGGTTTCCTCCGGATGGTCCAGTTTCCTCCCACAGTCCAAAGATGTGCAGGTTAGGTGAATTGGCCATGCTAAATTGTCCGTAGTGTTAGGTGAAGGGGTAAATATAGGGCAATGGGGCTGGCTGGGTTGCTCTTCGGAGGGTCGGTGTGGACTTGTTGGGCCGAAGGGCCTGTTTCCACACTAAGTAATCTAATCAAAGTAATATTGCTGGAATTGAAGGGTTTAAGCTACAGAGTAAGGCTGAATAGGCTGGGGCTATTTTCTCTGGAGCATAGGAGGCTGAGGGGTGAACTTAAAGAGTTTCATAAGATCATGAGGGAAATAGATAAGGTGAATGGATGAGGGATGTTTCCCACAGTAGGGGAGTCGAGAACAAGACGGCATATGTTTAAGATGAGAAGGGAAAAACTTAAAAGCGACTGGAGGAGGAAGATTTTCACACAGAAAGTGGTGCATGTATGGAATGCAGTATTCTAACAGCAGCCTAACCAATGCCCTGCAACACAACCTGATGAAGGGCTTTTGCCCGAAACGTCGATTTTGCCTTCCTCGGATGCTGCCTGAATTGCTGTGCTCTTCCAGCACCACTGATCCAGTATTCTAACAGCAGCCTAACCAATGCCCTGCAACACAACATCTGAAATCCTCTACTCACTGCACTATCCAATGAAGACAAGCATGCCAAACATCACCTTGTCCACCTACGATTCCACTTTCAAGGAACTATGTGCTTGCACCCCTATGTCCCTTTGTTCGGCAATAGTCCCCAGTAATGTGCAAGGGGAAATAGCAAGGAATTGGCACAAGCTAACATTTCACAAGCTGGAGCAGACATAATGGGCCAAAATGCACTTCTGCACTTAAATGCAACTTTGATTACTCCTTGAGGTCCTGTGAGATGTAAATTGTGGGATTTATATGGATAATTTTGTTGTTGAGCAAGAAACTGGTTGGTTTTCTATGTATCTGAAGTTAACAATTAACAAGTTAATTTTTGCAATTGTGATGATTTCTTCAAAGAACAGATTTCAAAACTGAAATGTAGTGAATGGGTTCTATGCACTAATGAATGTTTGTTCATGAACTGTAATTTTCCATTAAATCTAAACTGTTATGTCTTAAAGTCTAACAAATTTAAACATATAGCAAAAGATTCCCTCAACTCATCAAACTCCCAGCCCCTCCATTTAAGCTGAATTTCTGATGCAACAAACATCATAAATCGTATCCCAAACTATAACCGCAGCAGTTCCATGAAAACTGTTAGCAATATTGCTCACATACAGTAGAAATCTAACCCATATTTTTGAAAACATTGTGAAAGGAGATGAGAAGTTGAAGCTTTTGAGACAAAAAGGGAAGAGGAAGTTGATTGGCTGGGCCATCTTACCATGGCAATGCAGCAAAAACAGTCAGACTAGACAGGTAGACTTTGATTGGTCAGGGTGTCATCACAGGGATGCAGCAAAGTTTGTTTGTCTCCATGATGCAGTTCTTACTAAGGAAGTAGAATGGCTGTCGAAAGTCCTTTTTCCTACATAAACCATAGTCCTGTATAATTATATATGTAGCTTCAAGTTCACGCACAAATGCATCGTTTGTGATCCCAGCTGATGATCTTACATTGGTTTGCAGTTTAACTCCTAGCTTCGTTCAGATTGTTTAGTAAATAATTTCCTGAGGCTTACAAACATGGGCTGGTTGAGCACTGGCAGCCTGCTTCCAGGAGAGAAGGGTCAAATGGACTTGCTTTCTGATACTGTCCACCAATCGTCAGGATGTAGGACTTACATATCTGGCATTTCACCAGCACCGAAACTCATGTCAAGTTATTCTTTTGTGAATCACTTGATATAGTCTATACTCTAAAATGTCTAATAAACTCTGTTACACCAGTAATATACCTCATCAATCTACACTGTAAAACAGTGTAATAAACTTCCATAAGACCAGGAATAAACCCTAACAATCTACACCCGGACACAGGGTAATAAAGCTCTCTTACCCCAATAATAAACATATCATCCACACTATAATGCAGTGTAATAAAGCTCTGTTACAGCAATAATAATCCCTGTAAATCCATACCCTAACATAATGTAATAACAAATTAGTTAAACCAGTAATAAATTCCATATCAATCTACATTCTAACATGGTGAACTTCAGCTCTAATATTTCAGTTAAAACCTTATCATCCAAATTCTAGTGCATGGTAATAAAGCTCTCTGAGACCAATAATAAACCATTTGCATCTACACTCTAACACAGTGTAATGAAGCTCTATTACACCAGTAATAAATGCTATTAATTTACTGTTGAACATAATATAGTAAACCTTTGATAGGGTTTATGACTGATATAACAATGTATACTAACACAATGTAATAAAGATCTGTCATATTAGTAGTAGACCCTATCAATCTACATCCTAACACAGGGCAATCACTAACACTAATCACCATAACACTTATACCGGAAATAACTGCAAGCCATTCTACACTCTAACATGGTGTAATTAAGCATTGTTACACCAGAAATAATCACTGTCAATCCACAGCTAACACAATGTAATAAAGCTCTGTTACATCAGTCATAAAACCTATGAATCTACTCTCCAACTTAGTGTAATAAAGCAGTGTTACACCAGTGTAATGAAGCCTTTGTTACACTTGTAATAAACCTTACCCATCTATACTCTAACATTGTAATATAGCTCTGTTATATCACTTAAAACCCCATCAATCAACATTCTAACACAGGGTAATGAAGCTCTCCAACACCAATGATAAACCCTATCAATCTACACTCTAACACAGATTGACAGAGTTTATTGCTGACTGTTAGGGTTTAATACATTTAGTTAGAGTGTAGATTGATAGGGTTTATTTTCGGTGTAACAGAGCTGTCAGTGCAGAATGACTACTTGTCTGCACAAGCTGTGCAGGAGATCAGCAGTGTCATTGGTACTGGTGTACTCAGCTACTATTCTTTTCAAATAAACATAGTCTTCTCAGAGACACATCCTGCACATGTTCTGATCCTGGGCAAAACTCTACTATCCACACAGAGCAGGAAGAGCACACCTTGAGCTCTCCTGCCTTGTTTTCTCCCTTTGAATCAAATCCTTCAATTTCCCACAAAATCAAACAATATTTATCACTCATGTGCCCTTCTCCTCTGCATTAAGGCCTTAAAAGACTATAAAACTACAATGATCTGACATGCGAGCTGGCGATGATAAATTGGGAAATATTACTTCAAAAGGGATGCACAGAGCACTTAGCTTCGAGCAACACCAGGAGGTGGGGAGGGACTCAGTAACCAGTAACCCTAGAAATCTTGCGGATTAGGGCCTAGTCTTTATCAGACATGATGTGGAGGTGCCAGTGTTTGATTAGGATGGACAAAGTTATAAGCTATAGAACACCAGGTTATAGTCCAACAGGTTCATTTGAAATCACAAGCTTTCAGAGTATTGCTCTTTTGTGAGGTGAAAATTCAATTTATGATTTCAAATAAACGTGTTGGACTATAACTTGGTGTTGTGGGACTATTGACTTTATTGGACACTTATTTGTAACACCTGGAGGGGGTACACTTAAACTTCTAGATCTAGCACGATGCAGATTTGGACCTTGCCTTCACTGGATACTTAGTTTGAAACAGCAGTCGCCACGATGCGAGGACAGACAAGTGAACTGTAAGTATATCTCGGGAAACCGTTGATGTCATAATTTCAAAAGGATTGGTGAATACTGGGCATTCAATCATTTTTGGTCAACCCTTTCTTATCTTACAGATTTAGAGCAGTGGAAACTTAATTTCAGTTAACCTTTCCATAAGCTTAGGTGATAGAGTAGGAAGTTGAACAAAATAAGTCTGATAATTCTTGTCTAAGGCATTTGTTGTAAATTTCAAAAATGTCAGGAGAGGCCAGCTCAATGGAATATGTGGCTTGTGACATGTTGGGTGTCCTGGATGCTGCCAGTGTCCCAGATGACCACATGTGCAGTAAGTGCTATAGGCAGCAGAAATTAGAGCTCTGGGTCTCAGTAGACGAAAGTGAGAAAAAAGCTTTTTGATGCATTGTGTAGTAGGGTATGGAATGCACTGTCTGGAAACATGATGGAGGCAGGTTCAACTGAAACATTCAAGAGGGCATTGGATAAATATTTAGATAGAAGTAGTCTGCAAGGATATGGAGAAGGCAGTAGGAAAATGGTACCAATTCATAATGCTCATTTGGATAGCCAGCTCATTTAGCAGGCACAATAGACTGAATGGCCTCTTTCTGCACCATAATGATTCTGCTCCATCTGACAAGTTTGGAAAGCTGGTTCAGTTGTTTGCACCAGTTATATCAGTTTCAACAGGATCACCTTTTGTTCTTTTAAACTCCAATAGGTATGTCTAGGGAATCTTCTCTGCATTGCCTTCTCTGTAAATAAACCCAGATAGTCCACTGGCCACAAAGATGTTTGAAGCAGGATTGATTAAAGTTATGCATTGTGACTGTGCAGAAATTTAATGTAGTAGATTCTATGTGAATTTTCTGAAATTTCCAATGGACAATTTTCCTGCATTTGGAAGCTTCGCAAAAAGTCCCTTATTTCATTAAGGACAAATGAAGGTTTCGGTTAACAGGTTATACTCACTTAAACTCAGTTACCCAGGAACGTTAGAGAATAAAAACCTATTCTGAAAAAAAAGCAACATTGCATCTCAAAATATTCAATTCAATCAAACTTCTTGCAAGCTAATCTGGATCATACTAAAGTGAATTTCTCATTAAAATAATCAAATTAGTATATTAAAATCTTTGTTTCTGGTCACCTGCAGCCTGTACCTTAGGAGTGACCACTTCATATAGCTCTTATTAATGATGTTCTCTGTACTCCAGATGATCGTGAGTGCATGCTGCTCCAGCTCCAGTTCACTAATGCAGTCTGGAGCTGCAGTCGGATGCACTTTTCATTTGAAGTCTCCCTGATCTCCCACATCCTGAAAGAGGAGCATGCCACAGTCATAACTGCTATCCCTACTGCCTTCAGTCTAATCAGTTAAAAGTAGAGTTAAAGAGCCCTCACCTTTACTCCTGTTCAGCCTCCTCAATCTGAAACCTCTCAAGCAAAGGCCTCAGCCCTTCCACTCTAACATTGGCCCACTCTCTTAATGGCTGCTGAAAGTGTGTTGCTGGAAAAGCGCAGCAGGTCAGGCAGCATCCAAGGAGCAGGAGAATTGACATTTCAGGCATGAGCCCTTCTTCAGGAATGGAGGCCTGATTCCTGAAAAAGGGCTCATGCCTGAAACGTCTATTCTCCTGCTCCTTGGATGCTGCCTGAACTGCTACGCTTTTCCAGCAACACATTTTCAGCTCTGATCTCCAGCATCTGCAGTCCTCACTTTCTCTTAATGGCTGCTCCCTTGGACACCGTTACCTTGTTGGTCATCCTCTTCACATAACTGTTTTTTGGGTTGGAGGAGGGGGGAATGTGAGAAAAGTTCCCTCTGACCTGTTGTAAAGTCGTGATGACTGTGGCGATATCTGCCAAAATTCTGCTGTGATGACTTACAACCATCTTCTGATTCACTGATTTACATTGGCGCATTAAAATCTCCAATTCAATCAAACATCTTAAAGTTTGATGTCGATCATAGTAGTAGGCATATCTCATCTTGGAACATCAAAATCTTAATTTCCACCAAACTTATTTAAGCCTAATGTAGATATTGCTAAAATACATATCTCATGAGAGAAGCAAGCTTGAACAGCAAAACATCCAATTCATTCAAATTTCTTAGACTGTAATGTAAATTGTACTAAAGTTTATATCTGAGTGAGATAAGCAACTTTGTACATCAAAAACAACATTTCCTGCAAACTTATTAAAATGTGTTGTAGCTCCTACTAAAGTGCACATCCCAGTGAAATAAGCAACTCGGACATCAAAAACTTCATTCCTTGTAAACATTTTCAAATATGTTGGAGATGCGATTAAAGTGCATATGTCACTGAGATAAACACATTGGCACATGACAGTTTCCAATTCAATCAAACATCTTAATACATGATGTTGATGATCCTGAAGTGCATATCTCAGTGATGGAAGCACCTAGGCAGATCAAAAGCAACTTTGAAGAGCAAAATTGAATCAAATTTCTGAGATTCTGACATTGAGAATAACTGAGAGGGATAAACAACTTTGCACATCAAATACAAGATTTCCCGGTAACTCATTAAAATGTGTTGTAGCTGCTACTAAAGGTGCATATCTCACTGAAATAAGCACATTGGCACATCAAAATCTCTAATTCAAACAAACCTCTAAACTTTGATGTAGATCATGCTGAACTGCATACCTGAGTGCCATAATGAACTTGGCACATCAAAATGTTCAAAACAATCACACTTCTTTAAATCTGATTTAGATATAGTAAAGTGCATAGCTCAATGAGATAAGCACATTGCCACACTAAATTCTACATTTCTAGCAATTTAATTTGAGACAAACTAAAGTGCACATCTCTTTGTTAAGCATATTGGCACATCAAATGCTCCAACCCAACGGGTTGCGTCATACCAATGTGCATATCTCAGTTAGATAAGCAGTTTGGCACATCAGCATCTTAATTTCCACTGAACCTCTTTAAGCCTGATGCAGGTGCTGCTAAAATGCATATCTCAATGAGATAGACAACAATGCACATCAAAATATTTAATGCAATCAAACTTATTCAAACCTAATCTGGATCATACTAAAGTACGTATCTCATTAATGCAAACACCTTGGTATATCAAAATCTCAATTTCTTGCAGGTTTATTCAGATTAGATTAGATTACATTACTTAGTGTGGAAACAGGCCCTTCGGCCCAACAAGGCCACACCGACCCGCCGAAGTGCAATCCACCCAGACCCATTCCCCTACATTTATCCCTTCATCTAACACTACGGGCAATTTAACTTGGCCAATTCACCTAACCTGCATATTTTTGGAGCACCCAGAGGAAACCGGAGCACCCAGAGGAAACCCACGCAGACACAGAGAATGTGCATACTCCACACAGAGTCACCTGAGGCGGGAATTGAACCCGGGTCTCTGGCCCTGTGAGGCAGCAGTGCTAACCACTGCTAAACATCATGCAGGTGCTATTGAAGTGAGTATCTCAGTGAAATAAGCACCATGGCACACTAAAATCTACATTTCTAGCAAAAGTCTTAAAACCTGATGACTAACATGCAGAGTTCAGTGAAATAAGCAACATTGCACATCAAATACCTCATTTCTTGCAAATGTCTTGAGATATTCCGGAGATATAACTAAATTGCATATCTGCCTGAGATAAGCACATTGGCACATCAAAATCTCCAATTCGATAAAACCTCTTAAAGTCTGATGTTGATCGTACCACTGTGCACATCTCAGTGAGGTAAGCTCCTCAGCACAATCAAAATCTCCATTTCCACCAAACTTCTTTACGCCTGATGCCCCTGCTGCTAAAATGCATATCTCAGTCAGATAAACAACTTGTAATTTTTATTAATGACTTGGAAGAGGGAGTCGAAGGGTGGGTCAGTAAATTTGCAAACGATACGAAGATTGGTGGAGTTGTGGATAGTGAGGAGGGCTGTTGTCGGCTGCAAAGGGACTTAGATATGATGCCGAGCTGGGTTGAGGAGTGGCAGATGGAGTTCAGCCCTGTCAAGTGTGAGGTTGTCCTTTTGGAAGGACAAATAAGAATGCAGAATACAGGGTTAACAGTAGGGTTCTTAGTAAGGTGGAGGAGCAGAGGGATCTTGGGGTCTATGTTCATAGATCTTTGAAAGTTGCCACTCAGGTGGATAGAGCTTGTAAGAAGGCCTATGGTGTATTAGCGTTCATTAGCAGAGGGATTGAATTCAAGAATCGTGAAGTGATGTTGCAACTGTACAGGACGGGGGGATGTCAGGGGTAGGTTCTTTACCCAGAGTGTGGTGGGGGCACGGAATGCGCTGCCTGTGGGAGTGGCAGAGTCAGAATAATTGGTGACCTTTAAACGGCAATTGGATAGGTACATGGATGGGTGCTTAAGCTAGGACAAATGTTTGGCACAACATCATGGGCCGAAGGGCCTGTTCTGTGCTGTATTGTTCTATGTTCTATGTTCTATGAACCACAAAACACCCTGATGAATCAAATTTCTTAGATTCTAAAGTGGACCATACTTAAGTGCATATCTGAGAGATATGAGCAACTTTGCACATTAAAAACTGCATTTCTGTTAATTTATGAAAATATGTTATAGCTGCTACTAAAGTGCATATTTCAATGAGATAAGTGCTTTTGTATATCAAAGTCTCCAATTAAATCACACCTTAAAAATCTGATGTAGATCATACTAGAGGGCGTAGCTCGGTGAGACACATATTGGCACATCAAAATTTCCATTTCCACCAAACCACATTAAGCCTAATGCAGATGCAGCCAAATGCATTGCTCCATGGGATAACCACAACGGCAGATGAAAAACCTCATTTATTGCAACTTCAAATATGTTGGCGATGCTACTAAAGTGCATATCTCACTGAGATAAGCATACTGACACATGGAATTCTCCAATTCAATCAAACTTAAAGTCTGAAGGAGATCATACTACTGGCATATGTCAGAATGGAAGACTTCAAGGTGTTTATCTCACAGAGAAATGCACTATCTCTATCAGGCTTAAAGGGGTTTGGTAAATGTGTAGATTTACTGAAAAATGCACATTCATATGATCTACTTCGGACTTTAAGACATTTGATTGAAGTTTTCAATTCAATATGCCAACGTGGTTATCTCAGTGAGGTAAGCATCTTGGCACAGCAAAATTTACAATTCTGCCAAACTTCTTTAAGCCTGATGCAGATGCTGTTAAAATGCATTTCTCTGTGATATAAGCACCTTGGCACAAATCTACATTTCTAGCAACCACTTGAAACAAGCCGCAGGTCAGACAAAAGTATATATCTCAGTGAGGTAAGCACTGTGAGACACCAAAATATGCATTTCTAGCAAACTTGTTAAAATCTGATGTCAATCTCAGTGAGATCATTCATATAAATACATATCTCAGTGAGATCAGCAACAGTGCATATCAAAAAGCTCATTTCTTGCAAACGTCTTCAAATATGTTGGAGATGCTACTAAAGTGCATGTCTAACTGAGATAAGCACATTGGCAATCAAAATCTCCAAGTCAATCATACTCCGTGAAATCTAATGAAGATCATACTAATGTGTATATTTTAGTGATGTAAGCACCTTGGCACATCAAAATATACATTTATAGCAAACTTCTTGAAACCTGATTCAGATCAGACTAAAGTGCATATCTCAGTGAGATGAGCGACATTGCACATCCAACATCACATTTCCTATAAACCTCTTGAAATATGTTGGAGATTCTACTAAAGTGCATATCTCAATGAGATAAGCACATTGACATATCAAAGTCTCCAATTAAATCAAATTCCTTAAAACATAATGCAGTTAATACTAATGTACCTTTGAGTAAGCTCACAGGCACAAAAGAATTTCATTTCTATCAAACCACTTTTGGCCAAATGCAGATCTCAGTGGGATAAACGCAATGGCGCATGAAAAACCTCATTCCTTGCAAAATATTTCAAATATGTTGGAGATGCTATTCAATCATATTTCACTGAGATAAGCACATTGAATTGGAGAATCTGATGTGCCAATCAAAATTCTTAAAGTCTGAAGAAGATCATGCCAATATGCACATCTCAGAAATGACGATTTTGGTGTGCCAAGGTGCTTACCTCATGGAGAAATGCATTTTAGCGACATCTGCATAAGGTATCAAGAGTTTTGGTGGAAATTGAGATTTTGATGTGCCAAGGTGCATACCCCACTGAGATATGCACATTGGCATGATCTACTTCAGACTTTACAAAGTTTTATTGAATTGGAAAATTCCATATGCCAATGTGCTTTTCCTCAGTGAGATAAAACACCTTAGCACATCAAAACCTAAACTTCCAGCAAACTTCTTTATGCCTGATGCAAATGCTGCTGAAATGCATTTCTCAGTGATATGCACCATGGCACATCAAAATCTACATTTCTAGCAAACTTCTTGAAACCTGATACAGATTATGCAGAAGTGCACATCTCAGAGAGGTAAGCACCTTGTCACACCAAAATCTGCGTTTCCAGCAAAATTCTTGAAAACTGGTGCAGATCAGAGTAAAGTGCATATCTCAGTGAGATAAGAATCATTGCGTATCAAAAACCTTATTTCTTGCAAATGTCTTGAAATATATCAGATGTTAATAAAGTTGCAGATCTGACTGAGAAAAGCATATTGACACATCAAAATCTCCAATTCAATCAAATGTCTTAAATTCTGATGTTGAGCATACCATTGTCCATATCTCAGTAGATAAGCAATTTGGTAGATCAAGAACCTTCTTTCTAGCTAACTTCTTAAAATCTAATGTGTGTCACATTAAAGTGATGTCTCCCTGTGGAAAGCACATTGTCACATCAAAATCTGCAATTCCATCAAACTTCATAAAGTCTGATGGAGATCATACTATTGCGCATATCAGCACCTCAGCAGTTCAAACATAGAACAGTACATTGGAGTTTAGAAGATTAAGGGGAGATCTAATAGAAACTTACAAGATAAGAGGGTGGACGCTAGGAAATTGTTTCCGTTAGGTGAGGAGACTAGGACCCGTGGACACAGCCTTAGAATTAGAGGGGGTAAATTCAGAACAGAAATGCAGAGACATTTCTTCAGCCAGAGAGTGGCGGGCCTGTGGAATTCATTGCCGCGGAATGCAGTGGAGGCTAGGACGCTAACGTCTTCAAGGCAGAGATTGATAAATTCTTGATGTCACAAGGAATTAAGGGCTATGGGGAGAATGCGGGTAAGTGGAGTTGAAATGCCCATCAGCCATGATTGAATGGCAGAGTGGACTCGATGGGCCGAATGGCCTTACTTCCGCTCCTGTGTCTTATGGTCTTATAGTACAGCACAGAACAAGTCCTTCGGCCCTTAATGTTGTGCCGACCCTTTTTCCTACTCTAAGATCAAACTAACCTACATACCCTTCATTTTAATAACATCCATGAATCTAAGAGTCGCTTACATGTCCCTAATGTATCTGACTCTACTACCATCATTGGCAATGCATTCCACACACCCACCTCTCTGTGTAAAGAACTGACCTTTGACATCTCCGCTAAAACTTCCTCCAATCACTTTAAAATTATGCCCCCTTGTTATAGCCAATTCTGTCCTGGAAAAAGTCTCTGACTATTCACTATCTGTGCCTCTCATCATCCTGTACACTTCTATCAAGATGCTTCTTATCCTTCTTCACTCCAATGAGAAAAGTCTTAGCTTCCTCAACCTTTCATCATAAGACATGCCCTTCAGTTCAGGCAGCATCATGCATATCTCATTGACACAAACAACATGGTGTACCAAAATCTCCATTTCTTATAGGTTTATTTAAACCTCAAGCAGATGACATTGAAAGGAATATCTCTGAGATAAGCACCTTGGCACACCAAAATCTACTTCTGAAAACCTGATACAGATCAGACTAAAGTGCACATCTCAGTGAGATAAGCAACATTGTACATCACAAACCTCATTTCTTGCAAACTTTTTAAAATATGTTAGAGATGTTACTGATTGTATATCTGACGGAGAAAAGCACATTGGCATAGCAAAATCTCCAATTCAATCAATGTGACGGATGAGATTTTTGAATACTTGGAAGCGTCTGACAGAATAAGACAAAGTCAGTATAGTTTAATCAAGAGGAGGTCTGCCTGATCAATATTCTAGAATTCTTTGAGGAAGTAACAAGGAGGTTAGACCAAGGGCAGCCAGTCCATGTTATCTCCCTAGACTTCAAGAAGGCCTTTGAACAGATGCTGCAAAAGAGGCTAATGAGTAAGATAAGATGTTGGTGTTAGAGGCAAAGTACTAGCATGGATAGAAGCTTGGCTGTCTGGCAAAAAGCAGAGAGTGAGGATAAAAGGGTGACATCTGCTGACATGTGTTCCGCAAGATTCAGTGTTGAAACCCGCAACTTTTCACTTTATACATTAATGATCTAGGTGAAGAGAAACTGAGGGCGTTCTGGCCATGTTTGCAGACAATACGAAGATAGATAGAGGGACAGGTAACATTGAGGAGGCGGAGAGACTGCAGAAGGATTTGGACTGTTAAGGAGAGTGGGCAAAGAAGTGGCAAATGGAGTACAATGTGGGAAAGTGTAAGGTCATGTACTTTGGTAGGAGGAATAGAGGCATGGACTATTTTCTAAATGGGGAGAAAATTGAGAAGTCTGAAGTACAAAGAGACTTAGGCGTTCTAGGCCAGGATTCTTTCAACGTAAACTTGCAGCTTGAGTCAGTAGTTAGGAAGGCAAATGCAATGTTGGTTGTCTATTTTAAGAGGACTGGAATATAAAAGCAGGGATGCAGTTCTGAGGCTCTATAAAGTTATGGTCAGATCACATTTGGAATATTGTGTGCACTTTTGGGCTTAATATCTCAGGAAGGATGTACTGGCTTTGGAATGTGTTCAGAGAATGTTCCAGGAATGAAAAGTTTAACATGTGAGGAACATTTGAGAACTCTAAGTTTATACTCAATGGAGTTTAGAAGGATGAGGATGGGGATGGGGGGGGGGGGGGGGGGTGATCTAATTGAAACATGCAGAATACTGAATGGCTTCGACAGAGTAGATGTTGGGAAGGTGCTTCCATTGGTAGGAGAGACTTGGACTCGAGGGCATTGTGTTATGATGCAGAAGAAGTCGAAACCCTCTGTTAAATAAAACCAAACACACAGAAAAGCTCACCTCACCTCAAACTGTTAAAATGTGAATGAGTGACAGACAATTCCTAATTTCCACTACTTAAAGAGAATAACAATTTATTTTCCTAACTCTAATAGTGAACACTAAATAAAAATTATTCATAAAATCCAAGCCTCCGTTTTCTTAATTATTTACCATCTGACCCTACTCTAAAAACTGCTTTTCCAATGTAACAATTATTCAACATTACGTTAAGTTAATTTCAAGACCACGCAATCTCTGCCTTCTCCACTGTCTTCTGACTGATATCTCTGCACCTTCTTTTCCATTTTACTGCAAGTATGTTTTATATGATAGCGAGATTCTTCTAATTTCTTTAACAACAAGATTTTAGATGGGCAGTTAACTCTGTAGCTCTACAGCAGTTGTTTGACTGATCAATGGCAGTTGCTCTCACTAATTTTCAAAATGTCGGGTTTATATACCTACCACGTTACATTAAATTCTTATAATTTGATTGGTTTCTAGGTGCCAAAACAGTAAACTTCAAATTCTATTGACTTGTGGTATCCAAAACTTAGATATAGCTATTGACTGTTAATTGGATACCTATCTATTCTGGAACAGCTCATCCCCCAGCCTTTCCATTCAGGCAGCTGAGCCTGCACTTTAAGTTTACTTAAAAATTCAGAAAACACTTTCGTTTTTAAAATGAACATTCATGCTTTCAACTTCGTAACACCTCCTCCCTTAAGAAAAGATGAACCATCATAATGGCTTCATTTCTTTCCTTAATTGTTAATACCATTGTTATAAAATACATATGTCATTAATCTAATTAATACCTTGCATATTAATTCTGCCCACATATATAGCATTGGAATCGATACAATCCTTTTCTTTGAATATTTTTATGACCCACAGCATGTACAATTCGTAAATTAAAAGTTTGTAACATCAGACTCAAATGGAATAGTCTCATGTTTTTGTCTTTAAGTCTTTTAAAAAAAATGAGAGAGGATTGTTGTCCGTGTACACAACCAACTCCGACACATTTTAATGTTTATAGGACAAACAATGTTGTGAGGCAAATACTAAACTGTAATTCTCTTTTGATGGTGGAGTATTTTATCTGGGGATATTGAGTTTTTTTTCAAAAAGTGGTCAATTGGCCATCAATTCATTCATCATCTTTTTGCATCAATATAGCTCCAATCCTAAGCATCAATTGCAACTTTGAAGGATTTCAAAAAAATAGGTGTAGCTCAAACTGATGCAATGATGAATAGGATTTAAAAATTTTCAAATGCTTCTGGCATTGTTCTGTCCACTGAAATTTTGTGTTCTGCTTTAGAAAATCCATCTGCAGTGCCACCATGCTGCTGAAGTTGGGAACAAATTTCTATAGAATCCGTTCAATCCCAAAAATCTTTCTTCAAGGATGACCTTCGTCTTCACGTTCCTTGAGGTGATCCCTCCATGTCTGACATTATGTCTCAAGAACTTCACCTCTGCCTTCGTGAATTCTATTTGCTTTATTACCAGTTTTGCTTCTTGTAATCTTCCAAAGAGTTCTGCCAACTGTACCATGTGATCTTTCCATGACTCAATAAAGATCAACACATCATCACTATATCACTATTCGCTAAAGATCACTAATGCACAATTTGTTAATCCAGCCACAATGCTGTTCAAAGTCTTTGGAATGTGGTAGGTGCATTCTTCATTCTGAAGGGCATGACTTTAAATTGCTATAGCCTATTTGGGGTTACAAACACAGGAGCCTCTTTCGCTTTAGGGGCAGCATGGTGGTTAATGCTGCTGCCTCACAGCGCTAGGGACCCCAGGTTCAATTCCCACCTCGGGTGACAGTCTGTATTGAGTTTGCACATTTTCCCCCATCTTTGTGGGTTTCCTCTGGTTGCTCTGATTTCCTCCCACAATCCAAACATGTGCAGGTCAGGTGAATTGGCTATGATAAATTGCCCATAGTGTTAGGTGCATTAATCAGAGGGAAATGGATCTGGGTGGGTTACTCTTTGAAGGGTTAGTGTGGACTTGGTGGGTTGAATGGCCTGTTTTCACACTGTAGATAATCTAATCTAACCTTTCTTTGAAGGTACCTGCCAATAACCACACAGTAATTCCAATTTTGTGATGTAAGTGGTTGTCCAACTTTCTCTGTAGTCTTCCAACTTTGGTATTAGATAGATAGTTACAGTTTTGATCTTCTGACAGTCAACACAAAATGATTGAGTCCTGTCAGATTTGGGAACTAACATGATCAGCGAGCTCCACTCACTGACTGGGTTTGATGATGTCTTCGTTGAGCATTGCATCCGCTTCTTTCCGGACCTGTGAGTCTTTGAGAGGATTAATCCTGTAGGGGTGTTGTTTTACCAGAACAGCATTCCCGACTTCAACCTCATGCACAATAGCATTATTCCACCCCATTCTTTTCCTGCATGTGTCCTCATACTGTTTCAACAAACCTTTCAACTCAGTTCTTTGCTCCTAGGACAGATAGCTTACTATCCTATACCATTCATCAAGGATGTCCTCACTATTTAAGGTATTTTGAGCTCATCAAAATCCACACCATCTGGATTTGATTCCTCATTCTGTGGGACGATAACTAATATCTGTTTCTCGAGTTCCCTGTCTCTATTATAGTAAGGTTTCAACATGACATACCCGATACAGTTTTTCTTTCTATCTGTCCTTTTTACCAGATAGTTTATTTGACTTACCTTTTCCTCAATTTGATTAAGACCACTAAACCTGGCTTTGAAGGGATCTCCTGCCACTGGTAACAATACCAATACATCACTCCCATGTGAAAATATCTGCATTTTAGAGTTTTTATCTGCCTCCTGTTTCATTCCATGCAATGCCATTTTCAGGCTGTTTAGTTAATTCGCCTATGGTTTAATCTCTGCCTCATCTCAGATGCATAATCCAAGTGTGAGATCCCTGGCTTCAGTCCTATCAATTTTTCTTTAATTAGTTTCAAAGGTCCTCTCACTTAATGTCTGAACATTAACTCAAAGGGTAGATTCATTTGGGTCATCTCCAATGGCAAACAATATCCCAGTCACTTAGGTAATCCTGACAGTATGCTCTTAACATGGTCTTCAGGGTCTGATACCACCTTTTCAGGGCTCCCTGGGATTCAGGATGAAAGGTACTTGATTGAAAGTGCTGTATGCCCAAACTATCCATGACTCCCTTCAACAGCCTAGCAGTAAAATTAGACCCTTGGTCTGACTGAATTTCCCTAGGTAGCCCATACCTGGTAAAGAAAGCTACCAACTCCTCCACCACCCTTTTAGCCTTAACATTTGACAATGGAATTGTTTCTGGAAATCTGGTAGACATATCCATTATGGTTTGCAAATACTGATTCCCACTTTTAGTTTTAAAGAGGGGACCTACACAATCAATCATAACCCACATGAAAGATTCTTCAAATGTGGGAATTGGTAACAATGGTACTGGTTTTATTACTGCCTGTGGCTTACCTACCCTTTGGCATGTGTGATATATATGGCAAAATTTAACCACATCCTTATGTAGTCCAGGCCAATAGAAGTCTTTTTGTACCTGAGCCTGAGCCTTCCTCACAACTAGAGGACCTCCTACTAGTAATTCATGTGCTACCCACAATACTTCCTCTCTGTATGCTATCGGCAATACAATATGGTGCATTTCCACCGAGTTATCCTCTGCACTAACCTGCTGCGGTCTTCACTTTCATCACAGGATTCTATTTTTAAGATAATAACCCTCAGGAATACATTGATTTTTTTTGAGTATGCATCAACATATATATCTTTCATTGTCTCATCTTTCCATTGTAAGTCTATTAGCCTTTCAGGATTAAACACCTCTGCCTGACCCTCTACCTGTTCAGGTTTTTCCTACAGCATTACATCAAACAAGGTGTCAGCTAACTGAACATCAACTGCTTCATCTTTCTCTTCAGTTTTTCCTTCTTGCTGTCACTTATGACAATGGGATCTTGTTACTACACCGTCTTGAAAAATTCCAGGGCATTTTTCTTTTAAATCCTCAGTTCCTTGGTATTGCTTTGGCTTCTCCACCACAAAGGACATTACTCCCACTGTGGAGCCTGCCAGGTTGTTCCCAAGACCAAACTGTTTTCATGAAACTGACACTCTGTCAATCTCTCCCACTATTAATCTCTAAACTCACAGGGGATCGCTAAACTTCTGGATTAGTGGTGCTAGAAGAGCACAGCAGTTCAGTCAGCATCCGAGGAGCATTAAATTCGATGTTTCGGGCAAAAGCCCTTCATGCTGCCTGAACTGCTGTGCTCTTCCAGCACCACTAATCCAGAATCTGGTTTCCAGCATCTGCAGTCATTGTTTTTGCCCAACGCTAAACTTCTGTCCATCTATTCCACAAATTATTACCCTCACAGGTAACATGTCAGAAAGAGTGCAAATTTTTTCACTTCTTACTATTAGAGACAGACCAGATCTCATATCTCTTAAAATTATAACTTCTTTCCCTTCTCCCTCATTTTTCCTGAGTAAGCTTTACCCACGGAGGTGAAGTCTTTATAGAGGTTGGGCATGAACTCAATACTCAGCCCCTGCCTAGGCTATGCACTCTCCTGCAGCTCCTCAACTCTTCTTCCTTAACTACAATTTCTAATCCCACTGTCTGAGCCTCTTTTACCAAGTTTTTTTCTATAGTGCTTTTCTTCAATGATCAGCAATGTGACTGTGTGCCCCACCTTACCACAGTGGAAACCCGAGGCCTTTCACCTATTTTTCACTCCCTTGGGCTTCTTTTTCCACTGTGGTAAACTATTCCCAGTGCTTTGTTTTTGTAGTGAAGGATCTCCCCTTCTCCCAATTTCTGTCCCACACATGTTAAAATTCCTGTTGGAAGCTAAATTTCACCTTATGTACTAATACATATTCATCTGTCATCTCTGCTGCTAATCTCACTTCTTGAAATTTCTGTTCATCTACTTAAGTTCCTGGAAGTGAGTTTTTAAAGTTCCTCCAGCAGAATAATCTTTCTTAGAGTCTCAAATGTCTTGTCTATTTTGATGGCCTGCACCCGTCTATCAAAATTACTATGTTTAATTCTTTCAAACTCAACATAAGTGTGACCGGGTTCCTTCTTTATGTTTGAATCGCTGTATTCACACTTCTGGTACCAATTCATAGACACTCAACATAGCCTGTTTGACAACTCCATAAGCTCTTGATCCCTTATCTGACAACACTGCAAATACCCATCTATCAAACTTGCTATGTTTAGTTCTTTCTTACCTGGTTCCTTCTTTATGTTTCTGAACAGCTGTCTATATGCTTCTGGTACCAATTCAAAGTTACTCAACATAGCCTGTTTGACATCTGCATAATCGCTTGACCCCTCATCTGACAGCACTGCAAATATCTCAGCAGCTCTGCCTGCTAGCTTAGTCTGAACTAGCATTACTTACGACTCCACCTGCCTAGCCAAAAAAAAGACACTTTGACATTTTTCTCATTGAAATGTGGCAATGTTTTAACGTATTTGTAAATATCCCTATCTTCTCCCTTCATCTCCACCCTGTTAATTTGACTTTCCTGACTAATTCACAACTCCTGAAGTTCAAATTCTCTCTCTCTTTTTGCTCAGCTAAGAATTTTCGCTCCCTTTCTTTTTTTCTCACTTTCTTTCTTCTTTCTGTTTCTCTCTCGCTTCCTCTTTTTTTTTCTCTGTCTTTAACTTCTAATTTTAGTTGCTTCATTTGTAATTTCAGTTTTTCTAACTCCACTGCACTTATCTGTTTCTCTAACGTACCTAACTTTTTGACTAACTCCATTATAACTTCAGCTTTCCTTTCATCTCTAGTTAAACCCAATTCTAACCTGTTTGCTAATTCTAAACGTATATCCTTCCTCTGTCTTTCTAAGCTCCCTTAGCAAATTTGGGATACATCTTCAAACCCCAGAACCTCTTAACAATGTTCAGAGCCATTTCCCTCACTTTCATTTAACAAACCAGAAGTAACTGAAATTTAACAAATTTTCTCATCCAAGTTTTATTTAAAAGGTCTAGGACACTGAGTAGTTAAATCTGCTGGGACCTTTCATACCCCAAATTTGTTCAAATTTGTCCAGGTCTGTCCAAATCCCAGACTGGATCTGTCAAACCTGTCGAAATCCTGGATGACGAGCCACCAAACTTACAACATAGAAATTGAACTCCTCTATTAATTAAAACCAAGCATCCCAAAAAGCTTGCCTCACCTTGTAACCTGTTAAAATGTGAATGAGTGACAGAGAACTCCTAATTTTCATGATTTAAAGAAAATAACGATCTAGTTACCTGACTGTAATAGCGAGCACTGAACCAAAACTATTCACAAAATCCAAGTCCCCTTTTTCTTAACTACTTACTATCTGACCCCAAATCTATAAAAAAAAGCTGTTCCAAAACCACAATTCTTGTATATTACATTAACTTAATCTCAAGATCGTGCTGTCTGTCTTCTTTGTTATCTTCAGTCTTTTATCTGATCTCCCTGGGCCTTTTTTTCATTTTACTGCAAGTGTGTTTTGCATGAAGAAGTCACATTTTGATAAAGAGCGTTTTCTAATTTCTTTGACAGCAAGATTTTAGATGGGCAGTTAGCTCTCTGGCTGTATGGTAGTTGCTCAGCTGATCAATGGCAGTTGCTCTCCCTCTAATTTTCAAAATGTCAGATTTATGTACCCCCCCACCATGACACATTAAAGTCTTATCATTTGTATGGTTTGTAGGTGTCAAAACAATAAAATTCAAATTCCATTGACTCATGGTATCGTGAGCATAATTTAAATTAATTAGTTAAATTTGAATTGTTGTCAAAACAGCAACCAAACTCAGGTATCCAATAAATAGCCATTTGCTCTCATCTCCAAGCCTTTCCATTTGGGTAGCTTTACGTTTACTTTATATATTCAGAAAACACTTTCTAGTTTAAAGTGAATATGCATACTTTTGACTTCACAACAACAGTCTTAGAGTAAAGGGAAGATCTTTTAGAACAAAGAAAAGGAGAAACTTCTTCAGCCAGAAGAATCTGTGTAAATCTGTGGAATTCATTGCCATAGAAGACTGTGGAGACCAAGTAATTGAGTATATTTAAGACTGAGATAGAGAGGTTCTTGGGTATCAAGGGGATCAAGGGTTATGAGGAGAAAGAAAGAGATGGGTTTGAGAAATGTATTCGCCATGCTTGAATGGTGCAGTAGACTCAATGGGGTGAATGGCTTAATTTCTGCTCCTTTATCTTATGGTCTTATGATCTTAAAGTCTGATGTAAATCATACTATTGTGTATCTCAGTGAGGTAAACAACTCAGAACATCAAAATCTCCATTTTTACCAAACCTCTAAGTCTAATGCAAATGCTGCTAAAATACATATCTCAGTGTGATAAGCAACTTTGAACAGCAAAATACCCAATTGAATCAAATTTCTTAGATTGCAATGTAAATCATGCTGTAGTGCATGTCTAAGTGAGATAAGCTACTTGCAGGAAGTGTTGTTTTTGATGTGCAAAATGAGATAAGCTACTTTGCACATCAAAAACAACACTTCCTACAAACACGTTACAGTGTATTTCCACAATGTTAGGTAGAGTAATTGTAAATTGGGAGGCAGGAAAGTTATAATTTGTTGGTATGTGTAAAATTGTAAAATGGAGAAAGCATTGCATAGTCCCTTTAAAAGATGATGTTTTTGTGCTTAGAGTTTTTTAGAGAAAGAATGTCTATGTTTAGCAGCTTTGAAGTTTGCAGGAAAAGAGCACCTGAATTGAAACATTTTGTATTGAAAGGCCATAAAGTTAGTAGGCTAAGCAGCAGTTTTTTTTAAACCAAGACAACGAGTTTCAGATTTAACCAGACATTTAGATACCAAAGTTTTATTACATTTAAATCTGATGGATTTGACAACATAAGGTTTATCCTGAAGAAGGGCTTATGCCCGAAACGTCGATTCTCCTGTTCCTTGGATGCTGCCTGACCTGCTGCGCTTTTCCAGCAACACATTTTCAGCTCTGATCTCCAGCATCTGCAGACCTCACTTTCTCCCCAACATAAGGTTTACCCTTTTGTAAGAAATTAACAAATTATCAACGGTAAGGAAGAAGGGGCAGGTGGACAGAGCCCCAGGGCTAACTACCATTCACCAGACCTAAAAGCCCTCAGCACTAAAGTGAGAAAAAGCACCATTGAAATTCTTGACAAAGGAATGACACAGAAGGCATTTCTGACAGAAGAATTGACCGCGGAGACACAGAATATTCTGGAAACCTCGTAACTTAGTTGTAGTTTTGAGAGCTGAACTGTATTTTTTTTTGTATACGAGTGGGACTTATATTTATTGGAACAGCATATCATTAGAATCTTATTTATTCAGGAATAATTAGCACTTAGAAGAGATTTACTCAATCTGTTAATAGCTGAGTTTATTTGTTTACTGCTAGTGTTACTTGTTGGTTTTAAAGTGAGTTATTTAATTTAATTTAATTACTATAAGTTCCTAAAAAGCAGGTTACATCACTTTTTACAATCTTTGTACAGATTTTAGGGTGAAGTGCTCCCCTTTGAGTGTTATGGCTTAAGTTCTCAAAGGTGGGGTGGGGGTGTCAACCTTTGCTTATAACAGATTTGGGGCTCGTCCAGGATTTGGACAGATCTGGGGGGAGTCTGGACAGATTTGAACAGATTTTGAGTCTGAAAGATTCAGGAGATTCAAACAGACTTGTGTACTAATATCTAGGTCTTTAAATAAAACTGAAGTAAGAAGTTGAACATCTGTTTAATTTCAGTTGCTTGTTGTTGGTTAAATCA
>NC_057711.1:92567853-92573051 GCF_004010195.1 Chiloscyllium plagiosum
GGAGGAGGAATCATTTCTCATCGTGTGATCCTACTAGAATCCTTCTCCTTACACATGACACTGAGCCTGGTTTGGATGAAGGAACCAATGACCTCCATGCTCTTTCTGTTGAAATGATTTGGAGATGCTGGTGTTGGACTGGGGTGTACAATGTTTAAAATCACACAACACCAGGTTATAGTCCAACAGGTTTAATTGGAAGCACCAGCTTTCGGAGCGACGCTCCTTCATCAGGTGATTGTCAATCACCTGATGAAGGAGTGTCGCTCCGAAAGTTAGTGTGCTTCCAATTAAACCTGTTGGACTATAATCTGGTGTTGTGTGATTTTAAACTTTCTGTTGAAGTTATGTTAATCCGTTCTCTGAAGTGCAAGTTTTGCAAATTCCAAAAGTTGCTTTGGAATTTACTTTATACTCAAGTAACAAAGCTTCTTTTTAACCCCAGATGTAGCAAAGGAGTTCTTCCAATATTGGATGAGAAAAAGGGCCATCCCTCTAGTGGTGCTTCCTGGTAGGACATTTATTTCACCCATTTCATGTTTAGCATATCTGATTTATTAAGTGTTTTAAAATATTTTTAATTATTCCATGCGATATGTTAATCCCTGAAAAGGCTAACACTTGTTTCCCTTCCCTAATTACCCCTGAGACCAGTTAAATGTCAACACTGATGTGGATCTGAAGCTACTTATAGGCCAGATCAGGTAAGGATGACAGATTTCCTTTCCGAAATTACACTGTGAACTCGATAGGTTTTCAATGGCAATCAGTAATAGTTTCATGGACATTCTTACTGAGCTTCACTTTCAGTTCCTGTTTATTTTTACGGAAGTGATATTAAATCCCATTGATGTGATATAAGTTGAACCTTTGATATCAAAGCATTAACCCTAGCCCCCTGGTATAATATGGCATGATCATTTTGCTGATCATTTGTGTGTAAAAATGACTAAATCAATCTTTTGCACCTCTACAATGATTGACAGATTGCCAAAGAAATATGATGCTATTTTGATATTACCAGATGGTCATAAAATAAGTTGTGTTGATTTGTTAATGTTTTAAAATTTTTGGAACTTTTGGGACAAATGGAGCTTCACAGATTTGTGCTATTCTCAGATTTCAACATCTGCCATCTGTGCTGAGAAATGTCTATGGTATTTGTGTTCCTAACACTTTGAGCAACACTGCTACAGCACTCAGTGTTAGAAACCTCTTTCCATTAGTGAACATTTTGGTGCAGATATGGGACTATCTACTGGAGCATTTTGGGTCCTGAATATGCTTCATGTCAGCTTTCAAATTAGATGTGTAAATTGGCCCAGTGGAAGATTCAGTACCTAATCGGCAGCATGAGAACAGCCTGGAGGTAGAAGGTGAACAGGAGATCCCTTTGAAAAGAAAAGTACAAATTTACTGCTTACTGTGCAGATGCTTGCCCAAGAAGTCAATGGGGATCAGGCAGTTGCTGAAAAGAACAAATAGATGTGGTCTCTCCCACCATTCCCAAAAACCCAACCCCTCTTCCCCAACTGAATTAAAGATGGAGGTGTCATTCCTGGGCTGATAAAATGCTGCTGAAGTCTCAAAAGGCATGGTCACAGGTGGTGCAGGAGGTGAGCAGTTGCAAACATGACTGGGAGAATGTGGACCCAGAACTGTAAGTCTTTTAATGATTATGTAAATCTGGGAAGGGCAGTGACAAACAGCACCCAGGTCGCTGGTCTGTAGATGTAGTGAATGTAATAAGGTCAGCTAGGTGGATATCATAGAATATTGTTCCCTGATTGGGACTGTTAACCTGGTTGAATCAGGGACCCCTGGCTGTCAGATGTAAACAAGAGTGTCAGAGGTTCTGCCTACTCTCAGGATACCAGATGAGTGTCATGTAATATGCACGTTTAAATAAAGGGTGACTTAGTGATGGGGTACTGGCCTCTCGTCAGTGGTGACGAGAGAACAAAGTGTGTACCTAAAGAAATTTGCTTGTCACAGTTGCCTTTGAGTTGAGGTAAGCATTTCTGGTAACATGCCATTATTTGGAAAGGCTTAATTCGTTTGATCCTGCCATTGAAAATTGGGCTTAGTATATGGAAAGAGTGCGTTATTTTTCTGGGCAAATGACATTAGGGCAGATGAAAAGCAATGAGTAATTCTCCTGACAGCTTGGTGACATGCAGCTTTTTCGCTATTAGGGACCTAACATTTCCTGAGGCACTAGATACTAAAACCTTTCAAGAGCTGGTGGATTTAATTAAGGAATATTACAACCCCAAATATTACAACGTCCAAATCAAAACCAATCAAAATAGACATCTGGTTAAATGGTCACCTGTTCTAATGGAGGTTTATACCAGAGCAACAGTATCAGTGATTGCAGAACCAATCTTTAACAAAATCCGCTCTGGACTCCAAGTCTTAACTTTGTGTTGGAGCATGGCTAGACTGAGAACGTATTCCAGGGAACCCTTGCAGATTTACCATACAACTTTAGTTCTGGTCTACTATGAGGATCAGTGATTGTAGTAAAAGACTTGGGTCCCAACCTGATGGCATGAAATGGGTGGCATGGTGGCTCATTAGTTAGCACTGCTGCCTCATAGCTCCAGGGATCAGGGTTTGATTCCAGCCTTGGGTGACTGTCTGTGTTGAGTTTGCTCATCATGGTCTGCATAGGTTTCCTCGGGGTGGATTGGCCATGCTAAATTGCCCAGAGTGTTCAGGGATGTGTGGATTAGGTGCATTAATTAGGGGGAATGGGTCTGTGTGGATTACTCTTCTGAGGGTTGGTGTGGGCTTGTTGAGCTGAAGGGACTGTTTCCACACTGTAGGGATTCCATTCTATGAAATTGGTTGAGAAATATTCACCTTGATTGGCTCAACATTTCTCAATTAGAAAATAGCTGCCAGAGTGATGTCTTAATTAAATACCCAGAAGTTTTTCAGAAATGTCTAGAGACTATCAAAGCAGACAGAGCAACCTTACATGCTGCAAGGCCTGCCCAGTGCCATTTGCCTTACCTGCAAAAGTAGAGGCAGGAATTAGGAAGCTGGGAAGCAAAGCAATCATTAAACCAGTACTGTTTGTGGAATAGGCAGCACTGCTGTAATGCTGCTGCTCCTTTAACAAGGGGTTATAATTTCCTTGGATTTTCTTCAAGAGAGGTTATAAAAGGCACGAGTTCCGATTTGTCTAGGAATAGAGACCTTGCTAATGTCTACAGATACTGCCTAAGGCCATAATCAGGGAAAAAGTTTTAGGTTTTTTTCTAAAACAATTGCACAATGAAAGGGGAATGGCCAGTTGTCTCAATTCAGGGCATTGTTTTGGTTTGGGTTTTAGCATGCAGTCTGTTCGAAGCTGCTAGTCAAAGAAAGCTGCTGAGAGAAAAAGGTTCTCTGATTCAACAGATATTTCTGGTTGACTCTATCTCTCTAACATCACTCCTGTTAGAACCTGTGTTTGAACTTTTTTTGCTAAGGGGTGTGTTTTGTGATGTTGCAGGAAATTGGTACAGCTCCTTTGTTAAGTTGCAGGAATATCATGTCCGTTGAATTTTCAATAGTTGTTTTTTTAAATTCTGCTTTCTTTTGCTTATGTTTCATTTGGTGGTGTGTAAATAATTTCTGTTTTACTTGAAGCTAATTGGTTTGACCAGCTGCCTTACTCCTGGAATATTCACCTTACATCTGCCTAAAACAACTAAAAATGGTAGGGTGTGGACTACCTTCTTCAAATGTTTTGAGGAGGTCTGGCTGGTCCATAATACCAGTCATACCAATTGTAAAGCCCAACAGGTTCAGTTCATCTTTGTGGGGATTTTAAACAAGCAGTAAAGCACTGATCACAGCTGGATAAATACCCAATACCTAAATCGAGGACTTTTCCACCAAGCTGGCAGACAGGCAATTGTAGTTTGATGAAGATTCACAAAAGTGTGCTACTATTAATATCTATAAGGGTTTGTAATAATATACAAAACTACCATTTGGAATATCATCAGCATGTGCCATTCTTCAGGAGACAATGGAGAACATTTTATAAGGTCTATCCCAGGGTCCCATTTATCTGGTTGATGTACAATTAACAGGGAAAGCAAATACAGAGCACTTAAAGAATTTTGACAGAGTCCTGAGATGTTTCTCCAAGGCAGACATTTGCATTAGAAGGGAAAATGTGCATTCCAGCCATCCCAAGGCCCCTATTTGTGCTACACTGTCGACAAGACTAGATCACATATTGGAAGATAAAGCGAGGGTAATCAGAAATGCCTCATCTCCCATGTCTGTTGTGGAGCTTAGGTCTTTCCTTGGATTGGCGAATTGTTATGGAAAGTTCATGCAAAACCAGATCTCCAACCTGGCATTCTTACATCTGCTTTTGAAAAACCCTCAGCCTTAGAATAAGTCTCGTAGCTTTAGGGAAGTGAAGTGACAGCTATCATCACCTAAGATGTTGGCACACTATGATCCCAAGTGTGATGTGATGTTGACATGTGATGTCTTCCTTTATGGTACCCAGGTAGACATAACTCACAGATGGCCCAATGGAGATGAACTACCAATAACATATGCTTCCTGGACTTTGGCTAATGCAGAGTATAGCACATAGAACATAGAACATAGATGAAGTGACAGCTATCATCACCTAAGATGTTGGCACACTATGATCCCAAGTGTGATGTGATGTTGACATGTGATGTCTTCCTTTATGGTACCCAGGTAGACATAACTCACAGATGGCCCAATGGAGATGAACTACCAATAACATATGCTTCCTGGACTTTGGCTAATGCAGAGTATAGCACATAGAACATAGAACATAGAACATAGAACATAGAAGAATACAGCGCAGTACAGGCCCTTCGGCCCTTGATGTTGCGCCGATCCAAGCCCACCTAACCTACACTAGCCCACTATCCTCCATATGCCTATCCAATGCCCGCTTAAATGCCCATAAAGAGGGAGAGTCCACCACTGCTACTGCAGGGCATTCCATGAACTCACGACTCACTGAGTAAAGAACCTACCCCTAACATCTGCCCTTTACCTACCACCCCTTAATTTAAAGCTATGACCCCTTGTAATAGCTGACTCCATACGTGGAAAAAGATTCTCACTGTCAACCCTATCTAAACCCCTAATCATCTTATACACCTCTATCAAGTCACCCCTAAACCTTCTTTTCTCCAATAAAA
>NC_057711.1:92574731-92602942 GCF_004010195.1 Chiloscyllium plagiosum
ACATACTTATCAAGGACACTCAATCGTTGCTCCTTGAACAAGCTCCACATATCAGTTACGCCCTTGTCTTGAAGCTTACTTTTCCAGGCCACACATCCTAAGTCATGCCTCACCGCATCATAATTTCCCTGCCCCCAGTTATAATTCTTGCCCTGTAGTGCACACTTATCCCTCTCCATCACTAGAGTAAAAGTCACCGAATTGTGGTCACTGTCCCCAAAGTGCTCACCTACCTCCAATTCTAACACTTGGCCTGGTTCATTACCCAGTAATGAACCCAGTACACAAGTCAGAGAAGGAAGGTTTTGCAGTCATCTTTGGTGTGAGAAAATTCCACCAATATCTTTACAGACACTAATTTGTAATAGCCACAGACCACTAACCCCTGCTGGGCAAAGAGAAAAAAAGCCACGACATAAATAGCTTCAAGTCGAATTCAATGATGCGCTCTAATACTAAACTGCATACAAATATAAATTGGAACACTATCTGGGAGGCCAAGATATCTGTGGCTGCCTTCAGCTGTCTCCAACTGGCAGATATACCACCAGTGGTGCTTTCAGTGGAAGCATCTGTTCTGGTTTCAAACTTTGTGGACATCCTTCCAGACACCGCTGATTTTTTTGCTGTGAATGCAGAAAGATTCGGTCCTGAGAAATCCTAAAACAGTTGGAGGTGATGGGAGAAACAAAACTGCCTTCACAGCCAGATTGAAACCTTTCTGGACCTGCCAGGACCAGTAGAGGATGGCATTTTATTGTAGGGAGCAAGAGTGATTGTCAAGAGTAAATATACCAGATGCCGGCTGAATTCCACCACGGTCATAGAGGGTGTTCAAAATGAAGGTGTTGGAGAGAGGTCATGTCTGATGGCCAAGACTGGATGCAGACAAAGCCACATTAGTGGGGAAGTGCCCAGAGAACCAACAAGCACACAAAACAAGCATCTCCCCCACATTCATAGGAATGGCCGAGTAAATCCTGAACCTGGTTACATGTTGACTATGCTGGCCCTTTCATGGCATCTTAGTCATTGTGGATGCCTACTCAAAGTGGTTGAACTGTCAAACACTGGGATGATGATAGAAAAGCTGTGAGTGTCTTTTGCAATGCACAAGCTTCCGGAAATATTGATCACAGACAGCAGACCATAATTTACCAGCAGGGAATTTGAGTATTTCCTAAAGTCGAATGGCATTTTGGCATGTAAGCACAGCTCCATACTATCCATTGTCCAATGGTCTGGCAGAAAGAGCAGTCAAAACATTGATGGCAGCTTCATTCAATACCAAAACTGCCCCGGTTCCTGCTTGGTTATCGGATGACCCCTCATGCAACCACAGGTATAGCTCCATCAGAGTTGCTAATAAGGAGAAGACTGCATCATTGGTTAAATCTGATCTTTCGAGACCCGGGACACCAATGCTGGACACAACACTCCACTAAGTGAAAGAGACAGTTTACTTCAGGGGATGAATTTTGATGCTGACACCATGGAAATTGCTCCACCTGGGCAAGAGGATTGGTCAATGTGAAGTCAGGTACTGTGACAAAGTTTGGCTGGATGTGGGTGGTCCTGAACAAGCACATGGACCACATAAAAATCTGCAAACGTGCAAACAGGCAGGACCAAAACATACCCTCAGAACAACCAGAAAAGCTGTCAGAACCCACGAATTCTCCCCCTGCACCTATCATCAAAGAAACCTTGGAGTCTGAGATGGACATGGTAGAAGTTGCAGCCTTGATGTCTTTATGGCCTGAAGAAGAAAATGCTCCAGTACCCACCGCCCGTATCTGAGTCTGAGATGGAGGAACCAGCCATCATGGTTCCAGGAGAGGTTACTAGATAAAGGACAGGCCCATGTCATTGGACTCAGATGGGGAGGAATGTGATGATTGTAAAGAGGTCAACCAGGTGGACGTCATAGGACATGAGTTCCCTGATTGGGCTATTAACCCCAATCAGGAAGTAATGGCTGACAAGTATAAATGGGGGTGTCAGGGTTTCTGCTCACTCTATTAGCTGGCTCTGAGGGTGCTAGATCAGTGTCAAGGACTTTCGTGTAATTGTTGCTACTTTGACTGTGCCTTGCAACTATTTTCTAATGGTATTATTGCCTATGCCTGCTTTCCACTGCTGCTTGAACTCCTCTGGGACTGAAAAAGACTTTGATGGGATTCTTGTTGGTACTGCAGGGGGCCCATTTGGAACATTTGCCAGCACTGAACTTTTCCCTTTTTGTGTACTTTCCTTTCCGTGTGACATGATTGAACCCAATTCAAATCACCAGTAATGGGGCTGAGCTGGACTTTTGCTTGGGTAGCTGCTGTTTTGGCCGTGGCCCCATCTCCCTTCAGGCACCTGACAAATAACCTGGGGGTTAAAGTTTATCCCCACTTTAATATGACTATCCAGGCCTTCATGAAGGTCATGTTGCCTGCCCACTGGCCATTATTGTGACTGCCAAGGTGTATGGCAGGTTGGTATTTTTCCTCCGGTCCAAGCGAATGGTGCACCTGGTCATAGAGAACTGGGCAGGCTCCATTTATCCATCAATCCCTCTGGAAGTCTTGGCCCAGTGAGTTTCTCCTCCCCAATTACAGCTGCTGAGGAAGTGTGGTTACGGTTTGCACCCATCCTACTTGGGCCAAAGAACAGGGCTTGAAACATGAACTTCTTCTGGTGCCAAGTCTTATTTGCTTGGCCCAAGAAGAGATGACTGAGGGTACTTCCATTGTGTTCCATGAGGGACTGATCTTCAATGCCTACTGGACAGTGGATGGCATACACAGTTTTTTAGGATTTTCCTGGGGGGATCTACATGTCGGTCCTGGAGGAACATTTCTTGGCCAGACAGCTGTCTTTTTCTTTGAGGAGAAAGTGAGGTCTGCAGATGCTGGAGATCAGAGCTGGAAATGTGTCGCTGGAAAAGCGCAGCAGGTCAGGCAGCATCCAGGGAACAGGATGATCGACGTTTCGGGCATAAGCCCTGAAGAAGGGCTTATGCCCGAAACGTCGATTCTCCTGTTCCCTGGATGCTGCCTGACCTGCTGCGCTTTTCCAGCAACACATTTCCAGCTGTCTTTTTCTTGGCAAAGGGTGGTCATCATGCTTAAGAAAGGGGACCTTTGTCCACTCAAAAACTCAGTCTCCCTCCTCAGGTCAGAATATGAAATTTTTACCAGAGTTTTGTCATCTGGTAATTCAGGAGATGAGTGACAGTAATAGGGCTCTCCCTCTTTATGGGCATTTAAGCGGGCATTGGATAGGTATATGGAGGATAGTGGGTTAGTATAGGTTAGGTGGGCTTGGATCAGCGCAACATCGAGGGCTGTATTCTTCTATGTTCTATGTTCTATCTCACCTGGCATCTATGCTGGACCATACGATCAACCCTGACCAGCCGTACATGGCCCCAGGCTGGAGGATCCATGACAATGCCTATTTGATCTGGGACCTAATCCATTTTTCCCAGAATACGAATGCCTTCCTGTCCCTTGACCAGGAGAAAGAGTTTGACAGGGTTGACCATGAGTATCAGCGAGCATTCAGGTTTCAAGACACAGTATGTCATCCACAATTGACTTTTGTACATGGTAGCAGAGTGTCTGATTAAATTAACATGTCCCTGACAGCACCCTTTACTTTGGAAGACCAGTGCATCAGGGCTGCCCCTTGTCTGGCCAGCTGTATTCCCTGTGCCTCCTTCCTGTACCTCTTGCAGAGAATGTAGTTCAGGATGGGTCTATGCATACTGGGCAAGGAGCTGGTGCTTTTGGCTTACACTGATGACATGTTTCTCAGGGTTACTGACCTGGCTGATCTGGAGATGCAGCGCGATATACTCAGTGCTGTCTTCTGCCAAGATCAACAGGACCAAATCTTCTGGACACCTGCTCAGTCTGTGGTGGAAAATATTATTTGCTGGTGGAATTACAGATGCTCAGCTGGGGCAACCCCTCTCCTCCGTCTTCGGGTTGCCCTTAGCCTGGCTAAGGAATCCTGGCTTAGGCAGGATTGGCAAGAGCTGGAGGCCAAAGTTTCAGCTCGCTAGGTTGTTGGACAGGACTGCTCTGAGTATTATCTTACAAGATTCGAGTGCTGGTCATAAAACAACTAGTGGCACCCATGTTGGTATCAGCTGGTCCATTTGACCCTGCATTTTGATTTTGTCACAAACATCCAGGGAACGTTGCTTCACTCCTCCTGAGACAAGTTCTCTATGATTATTATAATAATGTCTTTCTTACATGCCTTTTCTATCTTGAGTTTTTGTCTATCTTCTTGCTATTCATCTAATTTACTGTTAAGGCAACCCCATTCCCTCTGCCCATCTGCATGTCCTTTCGGTAGGATGGTGTATCCTTGCCATGATCCGCTTGTAGCCACGTCTCTTTCACACCCACAACATTGTACCTGCCAATTTCAATCTGTGCGACAAGCTCATGTACCTCATTTTGCGTATTGTGTGCATTAGAGTACAATACCCTCTGCCCTGCATCGACTGTTTCCTTCTCAAGATGTGCAATGCAACTGAAAAATGGCTGGGAAAATGTCCAGGTGAGTGAAGTCAGAGCACAGGATTCATGCTTGCTGGATGTTGAACATTGAAGGGGCAAATACCTGAAGCATAGAATTGCACAATGTGACAGCATTTAATTTGCAATTAATTCAAAACCTATGAACAATGTATACAGAATGGATACATTTTTGGTTCCAACACTTGACAAAGCCAATTTGCACCATCCTTGTAAATTGGATATTTGTATCTCAATGATGTAGATGTTAGTGGTGATGATTTAAAATGAGGTGAATGCTAGCCAAAAGTGACACAGAACTGCCAAAACCTTTAAAGGTGTTGTGGAATTCAGAGCTGATAGCGTTCAGTACAGACCATTGAGTTACTTACAATATGAATGTTGAGCAATGTTAAGCTTCATGATTGATGTGCATCTGGTTTGGGAAGGGTTCAAAGTGCAGCAGGCATTTCCTTTTTGATGTAATATATCAGATGTAATATGTAATCATTCAGCCAGAAGGACAGTTTCACCAAGTTTTTGCATTTGCTAAGTTAAAAGCAGCATGATAAAGACGTTACCCTCATTATTAGAATGTTGTTATGTCCCACTTCAAGGAGAAGTGTGCTCAGCCTTCATCCACACTGACTGTTCTCCGAGCTATGAACTTATTTTGATCTTCATGTTCCCATTATGATCATTGTCACCAAATGAGATGTACCCAGCTTCTGGTGGGATGTTGGTCACTATATCTTTAAGACAGTAAAAGAGTAAAAGAGAGCAAAAACCACCTGACAGCAGCAGGTGTTCTGAAAAAACATGTAACATTTGGTTGAACAAGTCGATTAGCTGGTTGCTTGGATACAAAAGCAAATTTGAATTCAGCCAATCAGTTTAAATTATACCCCAAAATATCCACCCCAATCAAGTTTGAATTGAGTATATTGATAATCTTAAAAGCCAATGACACAATCCGATGCTTTGGGGATATTAGACTAGGGAAAATTGAACTGTTGAAAGGAGAACTGCCAAGTTACCAAATTTAAAGACTGCCTGAAAATAGCTCTCTTAAAGGTACCTTCATCGATCAGTATCCTGTCAAGCAGAATCCCCAAGAAGAAAACAGGAATACAGAGGAGAACCGAAAGCTGCCTGGTTTTGAGATAAGTTTTGTTTTGTAAATCTTAATTGGGAATTTTATCAGACTAGTATTGTGAAAGGGGAAGGTAGAAGATACGTTCGAGGAAGGGGTTGTTATTAGTTGTTCTCTGTTCCTTTTACTTCAACTAGTTCTTGTCCTATCGAATTTTCACAGATTGCTGCAAAGGATAAATCTTTTCTGTGTTGCTGGGTAAAAATAAGCAGGAGGGTTTACCTCGTGTTGTAACAACAACAATCCAAGATATGAGAAAATTAGGGTTGACAGCAATCCCAGAAACAACAGCAGGCTGCCAATGCTGAACAGTATCCAACTCAGGTAGAGTTGCGGCTGTGGGGTGTCTCAAAATGCAAAAAGGATGAGTGAGGTTCAGTGTTGACACAGGCTTCATATGTCCTGGGAAACAGCGAAGGAACTATGTCAGCTGTTACAGCGAGAGCTGCGTGTTGAAGGAGTGGGAGATCATTCTCTCCTGCTAGCTGCTGACTACATGGAACTTCTATGTAAATGGATTTTTGCAGGTAACAACAGGAAATATATGGGATAATTCAGTCATGCACCTACAAATGGTTAATGACTGGTGCCATCTGTAAACCACACTGATTTATTTCACTCATCCAACTGGTCAGTGCTGTAACTCGGACACTAAGGTTTCAGAGCATAGCTGTCTTCCCGCATGTACAGGGTGCCATCGACCTTACAAACATGGCTCTGAGAGGGCTGTATCACAATGTTCCAGAATTCATCAAAGGAAGGGGTTACATTCAATTAGGAACAGGTAACCACAACTTCAAGTTCCACTTACTGCAGATGTATGCCCACTACCTCTGTTTATAAAACAGGTAGCATCTTAGTAAACCTCTTCTATGTCTTCACCAAAGCTTCCATATTGTTCCTGTAATGTAATGACTAGAATTGAACAGTCAGCAGATGGAACAACTTCAGCTAATCACCAGTCCTCCACGACCTCTCCAGTGGCTAGCAAGGATACAAAGATCTTGGTCATGGCCCCAACAATCTCCTCTCTTGCCTCTCTCAATAGCCTTGAGTGATACCATTGGGCGAAGAGGACTTTGCTCTTCAAGAGCCCAAATATCACTTCTTTCTTGATCTCAAAATGCCCTAGCGTTTTAGCATGCTCCACACAAATCTCACTGTCTACCATGTCGTTCTCCTGGGTGAATACTGAAAGAAAGTACTCATTTAGGATCTCACCTGCATCCTCTGCCTCCAAGCACAAGTTCCCTCCTTTACCCATGAGTGGTCCTACCCTCTTCCTAGTTATTCTCTTGATTTTAGCATATGCATAGAATGCTTTGGGATTCTCCTTACCCTACTTGCCAAGGTAATTTAGTGGCCTCTTCTTGCTCTTCTCATTCCCTGCTTGAGTTCTTTCTTGCATTCTTTACATTCCTCATGGGTCCTGTCCAATGTTAGCTTCCTAAACTGTATGTACGCTTCTGATTTTCCTTTTAACTAAATTAACAATCTCCCTTGTTATCCAAGGGTCCTTTAACTTGCCATTCGTGCCCTTCCTCCTTACTGGATCATGCTAGTCCTGAACTCTGATCACTAGGTCATTAAACAACTCCCAAAAGTCAAATGTGGACTCAATTATCTGCTCTCAATTAACCCTCCCTGATGTCTGTCTAATATTGGCATAATTTGTCTTCCCCAATTTAATACCTTCCTGCAAGGTATCATTATTCATAGCTTCCTTAAAATGTAAGGAGTTGTGATCCCTGTTTCCAAACAATCTCTCCTGCTGAAAGATCAGTCACCGGCCAGATTCATTAGCTAATACAAGGTCCAGAATGGTCCCTCCTCTAACTGAACTGTCCACATATTGTTTCAATAAATCCTTTGAGGTAGCTAACAAATTCTGCCTTGTCTAAGCCTCTTGTTCTGAGAAAGTGCCAGTCAATATTGGGGAAGTTAAAATCATCATATATGACAACCCTGTTGTTATTGCATCGTCCATAATCTGCCTACACATTTGTTCCCCAATGTCTAGTGCCTTTTTTGGGGGTGGGGCTACAGTATAATCGCATCAGAATGATTGCACCCTGCCTACTTTTGAGCTCTACCTATATTGCCTAAGTGGATCAGCCGTCCAATATGTTCTCTCTGAGTGCAAATGTGACACTCTCCACCTCTTTTACCTCCTTCCCTATCTTGTCTAAAGCAATAAAACCCTGGAAAGTTGAGCATTCAGTCCTGTTGATCCCATTAACCTCAAGGGCCATGCCCAGCTCCCTCTTGAACATATCTGATGAACTGGCCCCAATAGTTTCCTCTGGGAGAGAATTCCACAGGTTCACAACTCTGAGTGAAGAAATTCTTCCTTATCTCAGTTCTGAACGGCTAACCCCTTATTTGAAGACTGTGACCCCTTGTTCTGGACTTCCCCAATGCTGGGAACATTCTTCCCACATCTAGTCTGTTCTGTCCCATCAGAATTTTATATGCTTCTATGAAATCCCACCTCAATCTTCTAAATTCCAGTGAATTCAAGCCTATTTGATCCAGTCTTTCAGTCCTGCCAGCCTGGGAATCAGTCTGGTGAGCCTTCGCCGGACTCCCTCAGTAGCAAGAATGTCCTTCCTCAGACTAGGAGACCAAAACTGCACACAGGTAAGGTTCAACTCAACAGAATACTGGCTTAGATTTGCAAGTCTGCACACCACTGCACTTTAGATCTAACTTCTCTTCTTCATATATCATAAAGTCAACTTTTTGCTGACAACTATTTGCTCATTCTTTTCGGGAAGGAATGATATTCTTTTCTTTATGTTCACTTGTTCTGCTACTGAATGAGTTCACAGTGCTTTTATTTTCAATATGTTACAACAGTAGAATTGGAAAATACTGATGATGGCTTGCTTTTTTGCAGTGAGCTTTGTTGTTGAATGAGTTTCTAAAGCACCATTCACATCAATGAGATTAGTTAGTGAACATACAAGACGTCAGCAAGAGCAAATGACATCTTTATTTTGAAACTGTAAGCCAGAATGGACTAAACCAAAGTCACTCGGGAATGAAGAACATGTACAAAATTGTATACATTATAAAAATATGTTAAATCAAACTTTCAGTTAAGTAACTGACAAAATTTTTTGTCTAAATATGAATGATAAATTATATTTCAATTAATGGCTTGCTATGGCAGCACTAAGGGATGACAACTTGCACACCCTTTTACATAATATTGACCACATACAGCTTAGATGACTAGTACTGGCATGCTGGAATGCATTCAGATCAGTCATAACAACATATTCCAAAGGTAGGCATGCCACAGTTTCCAGCTAATTCATTCAAGTAATTACTATTCCACCCAATCATATTTCAAAAATACTTTGATATCTTGGTGTCAGACATTCTGGCACAATTTGTACTGCACTACTCCTTTAATATTTCTCTGTCCTTACATAGATGCTTCATAGATTCCCAGAAGCTTGAACTTATCAAAGTATTCTGGGTTCTGATGATTTTGCACTGAAATACTATATTTAAAACTCCATAAAATATCCCTAGACTCACTTCACAGAGTATGTTCTTGAGTCAAGGCAAGTTCTTGTGTACTGAAAAGAAATCGATTTTTAAAAGTCACCAAATCATGCACAATTAACTTTATAAAACAGTGCAATATTAGTACAGTACATCGTATAGGAATGGAATGAGGGGAAAAAAAAGTAATCCAGAGCAAGATATTGACTTTCTCACGTTGAAGAGTGTAAGCCACCTTATTGAACATAATTTTTTCTGGTGCTTGTTCAAACAGTTCACAATATTGACAGAGGCAATTTGCACTCTTCCATACCTCAACCATCCCCTCCGCTCCATACCTCAGGTATAGGTAACACCTTTTTAAAAAAGAAGTCTGATATTCACCCAAAGAATGGCAGATAAAGGTCCACAAAACTGTACAGAAATTGATATATATTTCATTCCGAGGTGCTGGCAGGTCTGGAAATTAAGAATTCAGGCATTTATTCCCTATATCAACAGTTGCAGTACAAAGGGAGATATGAAACATTAGCATATCACTGTATTATCAGTGTGACTGGCCTGGTTTTTTCATGGGAAAAATGCATTTTGTTTTAAAATCAGTTTATATAAAATTTAGAAGTTTGCTGAATTGCACATCAGAGAAAAATGCCAGTTAAAAGTTTTAGTTAATTTCATGGGGAGTTTTAAAAAATGAATAAATGTAGAAGTACATAGGCATCTTGGATAAGAGAAATGACAACTGGGAAGGAAAGAGACAGGCATTTGGCAAAACTGGCATTCTGGCTGGAAATATGTCAGCAATAATATTATCATTCTGTTTCAACAGACACTTTGACATCAGAATGCCACTGGACTGACCTACAGTACATGCAGTCAGCTACAGTGCTGACTTTCTTACAGTGAGCACAATTACATACTTGTATTTTCAGGTTCCAGACCTTCAGACATCCTTATCAACAGACTGAAATTACAAACAAATAAAAAGGCAACAAAACAAAAGAAAGAAAAACTACTGTATGAATGGAAAATGATAATCAAATTCACGAATACATGATAATTCTTTGCTCTGGCACTCATTGACCTTGTAGAGAAGAATAAGCTAAAATTCCATTTGTATTCTTTTAAAAAAATATGAAGAGCTGTAACTGCAGCACAGGCCAAATCCATGCAAGCCATTGGGCAGTGCAGGACTAGCCCAGTTAATAACAGCGTCAGAGTGGAACATCAGTCTCAACCGAACGGCTACAGAAATGAGTGATGGGTTGTTGTTAGGCCTTTCTCATCATGAAGAACTCATAGAAACAGTCACCAAAGGGTTAAAACGAAGATGAGTGTAGCAAACATATGAACTCAGAAGAATCTGTGGAAAATAAATCACATATTCTGTTACAATATATACAACTTATTGGGTTTTAGGCAGACTAGCAGCATCACAATGATGTCACAGCAATGAAAACTTGCATTTATTAAGCACCTTAAATGCAGAAAACATGCAGCAAGGCACTTCACAAATTGTGATCAGACTAAACTAGAACCTGAGGTACCTCTGAGTCAGAGAAAGTAAGCAAAAGCTTGTACGAAGAGGTAGGTTCTGAGAATTGTCTAAGAGGGGAGTTCAGAGAGATGATGTTTATTGATTGTGAGACCTAAACACCTGATTGTATGGTCAACAACGGTTCAGTGAAGATGTGCAGACTGAGGGACACACAACAAACTGGATTTGCAGGAATGCTTGTTGGAGTGGGTGGGAGCTGATTGGTATAGGAGTAGGGATGGTCAACAACATGAAAGGGATGTAAAGACATTTGTGAGAATTTTAACTTAAAGACATTTGGGGATTTGAATCTAAAGGACATCCACAAGTATGAATATGATGGTAATTTCATTTATTGCAGGGTAAGAAATGGACACCACTTTAAGATAAACTGAAGTTGTTCATTTGAATAGTTTGATTTGAAGGTGAAAAAGGCATGAATGAGATTGTTCGAGAATGTAGAACAAAGATGGGCTCCCTTAGGATCAATAATGTCCTTCCTCAGACTAGGAGACCAAAACTGCACACAATACTCAGGGTACGGCCTCATCAAGGCTCTGTATAACTGATTAATACTCAAATCCTCTCGCTATGAAGGCAGCATGTCATTAGCTTTCCTCATCGCTTGCTGTACCTGCATGCCAACCTTCAGTGACTGTTTCACCATGACATCCCAGTCTTTTTGCATCTCATCTTTTCCTAAACTGCCACCACTCAGATAATAATCTTCCCTTTTGCTTTTGTGACCAAAGTGGATAACCTCACACTTATCCACATTATATTGCATTTGCCAAGTGTTTGCCAGTCTGTCCAAGAGGCGGCAGCCTCTTAGCATCCTCCTTACAGCACACACTGCCACCCAGCTTAGTGTCATTGGCAAATTTTGAGATATTACATTCACTTCCTTTGTCCAAATTTTATATATATATTGTGAATAGCTGGGGTCCCAGCACTGAACCCCACTCATCACTACCTGCTACTCTCTACTTCCTGCCTGCCATCCAGTTCTCTATCAATGCCAATATCATCAGCTTTAAATTTTCCTTCCTAGTCTTGTGTAGAGCATTATTAAAAGCCTTTTGAAAGTCCAGATAACAACATCTACTGATTCACCATTGTTCATTCTACTAATCACAACCTCAAAAAAGTCCAGAAAATTTGTCAAGAATAATTTCCCTTTCGTAAATCCACGTTGACTTAGACCAATTCTGTCAGTGCTTTCCTGATGCTATTACTTCCTTAGTAATTGACTCCAACATCTTCCCCACATCAGGCTAAACAGCCAAGAATTCCCTGTTTTTTCTTCCCTGCTTTATTAAAAAAAGTGGGGTTACATTAGTTACACTCCAGTCTATTGGAACCCTTCCAGAGTAAAGAGAATACTTCCTGAAGTAGCCTGGGATGCAGAGCATCAGGCCCTGGGGATTTATTGGGATTTAACAATAAATTAAATTATTATTAAATTTATTGGAAATTTCAATACCATTTCCTGACTAATAAGGATTTCCTTCAGCTCTTCCTTCATGCTTGACACTCTGTCCCTTGGCATTAGCATGGTGATAGTGCCTCACAAAATGATAGAAGGCATTTGTGGGACTTCTTTTCCACAAGGAGCATGTTATCGTCACTCTTATTGATACCACCATATACAGATGCATTTGCAACTGGCAGACTGGAAAGATTTCTCACTCTAATTTCAGTCTGTGCGGCAGAGGTTTAAAGTGGAAGGGGGAATGTTTAAAGGAGATATGTGAGGCAAGATTTTTTTGTACATGAGTATTTTCTATTCACTTGTGGTGTTGATGGCTAAACTGTTTCAGTGTTCCACCTGACAATGTGGAAAACTGCCCAGCTATGTTCTGCACACAAAAAAAATGGGACAAATCAATCCAGCCAACTTCCACCTCATCAGTCCACTCACGATTATTATTAAAGTTGATAACCTGCTCAATGATGCCTAGTTTGAGCACCTGATCTCATTATAGCTTGGTTTAAACAGCTTGGACAAAAGAGGTGAATTCGAGAGGTGAGGTGAGAATGACTCCCCTTGACACCAAGGCGACATTCAGCTGAGTGTGGCATCAAGAAGCCTTGGCAAAACTGGAATCAATTCATATAAGGGGGCATCACTCTGTTGGTTGGAGTCATATCTGGCACATAGGAAGTTGATTGTGGTGATTGAAGATCAGTCATCTCAGCTCCAGAGAATCTCTGTAGGGGTTCCTCAAAGTAGTGTCCTAGGCCCAACCACCTTTAGCTGACCTTCCCTCCAAGATCAAGTCAGAAATACAGATTTTTGCTAATGATTACACAATACTCAGCAGCACTCATGACTCCTCAGATACTGAAGCAGTCCATGTTCAAATGCAACAATAATGTTAAAGGCTTAGGTGGGGAGGAATTTGTTAAATGTGTTCAATAAAACTTTCTCAATCAATATGTAGATGGTCCTACTGGAGAAGGGGCAAAGTTTGATATCCACATGGGAAATAAGGCAGGCAGGTGACTGAGGTGAAGTGGGTGAGCAATTTGGGACCAGTGACCATAATTCAATTAGCTTTAAATACTTATGGAAAACAATAGGCCTTGCATAAACATTAAAGTTCAAAATTGGAACAAGGCCAATTTTGACTGTGTTAGACAGGAACTTTCAAAAGTTCATTGGGATAAGCTGCTCTGAGGTAAAGGAATGACTGACAAGAGGGAAGTTTTCAAAAGCAAGATAATGAAAGCTCAGAGACAGTGTGTTCCTGTCAGAGTGATGGGCAAGGTTGATAGGAGTTGGGAACACTGGATGACAATAGATATTGAGGCTCTAGTCAAGAAAAATAAGGGTGCATGTCCAGGGATAGACAGCTGGGATCAAGTGAATATGTTGAGGAGTATAGGGGTACACTTAATAGGGAAATCAGGAGGGCAAAAAGAAAACATAAAATAGCTTAGGCAGAGAAGGTTAAGGAGAATTTAAAGAGATTCTAAAATTATATTAAGGGCAAAAGAGTAGGGAAAGAATAGGGCCCTTAAAGATAACAAAGCATCTAAAGAAGAAGCCACAGGAAATGAGTGAGATCCTAAATGAATATTTCACGTTAACAATTACTATGAAGAAAGTCATGGAAGCTCAGGAACTCAGGGAAATAAATGATGATGTTTTGAAAAGAGTTCACATTACAGAAGTGGAGGTGCTGGAGGTCTTAAAATACATTTAAAAAAAGCATAAATTGCTGGAAAAGCTCAGCAGAAATGGCAGCATCTATTGAGAGAAATTAAAGTCAACAGTTTGGGTCCAGTGACCCTTCACTATGGCTGCCAAAGCTGTTGAGCTTTTCCAGAAATTTCAGTTTTTGCTTCTGATTTCCAGCATCCATCATTCTTATGATTTTAGATAGATAGATAGATGAAGGGAGAGCAGTAAACATTGCCTACATGAGCTTCAGGAAGGCTTTTGAGAAGGTTCCACATTGGAAGACTGGTTAATGAACATTAGCTCACATGGGATCCAAGATGAGTGGCAAATTGGATATAAAATTGGCTTGACGGTGGGAGACAGAGGGTGATGGTAGAGGGATGTTGTTCAGACTGGAGATCGGTGACCACCAGAGTGCTACAACACTCAGTGCTGGGTCCACTGATGCTTGTCATTTATATCTGTATGAAAATATAGGAGGCATGATTAATAAGTTTCAGATGACACTGAAATTGGTGGTATAGTGGACAGTGAAGAAAGCTATCTAAGAGTAGAAAAGAATCTTGATCAACTGGGCCAGTGGGCCGAGGAAAGGCAGTTGGAGTTTAATGTGGATAAATACAAGGTTTTTGGTAAGACAAACCAGGACAGAACTTACACTGTTCATGGTGGGGTCCTGGGAATGTTGTCGGACAGAGCAACCTAGGGATGCAGATATGTAGTTCCTTAAAAGTGGCATCAAGGGTAAACAGCATGGCGAAGAAGGCATTTGGGACGCTTGCCTTCTATGGCTAGGAGTTGGATCATCATGTTGCAGCTGTTGTTGTAGACTTTATTGAGGCCACATTTGTAGTACCACGTCCAATTCTGGTTGCCTTGCAATTGGAAGGTATCATTGAAGTGGAAAGTGTGCAAGAAAGATTTACAAGGATGTTATTGAATTGGAGAATTTGAGTTATAAGGGGAGGCTAGATAGGCTGGGACCTTTATCCCTGGATCATGTAAGCCTGAGGGGTGACCACACAGAAGTTTACAAAATCATGCAGGGCATATAGTGAATAGCCAAGGTATTTTCCACAAGGTAGAGGAGTTCAAAACTAGTTGATTAGATTACATTACAGTGTGGAAACAGGCCCTTCGGCCCAACAAATCCACACCGACGCGCCGAAGCGAAACCCACCCATACCCCTACATTTACCCCTTACCTAACACTACGGGCAATTTAGCATGGCCAATTCACCTTACCTGCACATCTTTTGGACTGTGGGAGGAAACCGGAGCACCCGGAGGAAACCCACACAGACACGGGGAGAACGTGCAAACTCCACACAGTCAGTCGCCTGAGGCGGGAATTGAACCCGGGTCTCAGGCGCTGTGAGGCAGCAGTGCTAACCACTGTGCCACCGTGCCGCCCACTAGTTGGCATATGTTTAAGTTGAGAGGAGTCAAAAGGGATCTGAGGGGCAACTTTTTCCACACAGAGGTGGTGACAGAGGCAGGTACAATTACAATATTTAAAAGACATTTGGACAGATAACTGGATAGAAAATGTTTCGAGGGATATGAGCCAAATGCAAGCAAATAGGAGTAGTTCAGTTTAAGAAATCTGGTCAGCATGAGTTGGGCCAAAGGGTCTATTTCCATGTTGCATGACTTTATGACTCTATAACAAAATCTAGACAACGTCCAGCTTGGAATGACAAGTGGCAAGTACTATTCACACCACACAAATGCCAGGCAATGACCACCTCCAATAAGGAGCAATATACTGATTGCCCTCTTGACATTTAATGATGTTATCATCACTGTCAACATCTTTGGGGTTACCACTGTCTAGAAACTCAACTGGACCAGTCACATAAAGACAGGGCTCCAAGGGCAGGTTACATAAAATGGAATTCTATTGGAAATCAATGCGCATTAATTCAGGAACTTAAGGTCTTTTAATAGTATCTCACATGAACTTCCACAGATTACAAATGGCACTCCTTAGAGAATGTTCTGGAGTCTGCATTTAACTCAGTTGAATGCAACTAAGTTCAATCCTAAGCATTCTATTTTTCAATGTCTCAAACTGAACATTGCATTTTCTATGTGATATGCTTATCACAGTTGCAATATCTAGCACAATTTGTAAAATTGTGGAGTTATTTTCTCTTCATCCACTGTATTATCCAGAAATAAAAAAGACTGGATGTTCTGGAGAAACTTAGCAAGTCTGGCAGCAACTATGAGTAAAGAAAAAAATTTAACATTTTAAGTCCAGTGTGACGCTTCTTTGGAACCACCCGGACACAAAATGTTAACACTGCATTTCTCTCCCCAAAGATGCTGCTAGACCCGCTGAGCTTCTCAGTACTTTCAGTTTTTATTTCAGATTTTCAGAACCTGCTGCATTTCCTTGCATTATAGTTGTGACATCTGGTTTCGGTGAGGCAATTATATTCACTCTGGAAGATTAAGGCTTTGTACTTACACAGGTTTCATTTAAGTGTTATCCAGCCTTTGTGTCCACAAGCTGCATCTGAACATTAACTGGTATAGGCGGACCTACATAACCACCTTTGGACTGCATTTGATTCTGAATTGAGCTCACCTAAAGACAGAAACAGGAAAGGTCAGATGAAAAATGGCTGGTTTTGTCAGCACTGGACTACCACAGCTAACGTGCTGCAAAAAGACACACTGAGATTTTCACAGAGTGCTTACTTAACGAATGTTCCGATGTGCAATTGCAAGGATGATGCTGACAATGACTGACTGTTTTTGCTCTCAACTAATGGTTCCAGCTGAAGTCAATGGTACAAATGCTAGAGATTTCATGAACCTGTGCTGAAGTCCAAGAACAATCATTTGGAGGCAAAAGATAATTTGAATGAGTCAAAGTATTATGCAGTGTCCTCAAGGGATAATGTTTGTTTTTCATAGGATTTCTTCTCACTATCTGGTGCATGGTTTACTCTTTGAAGATTGAAGGACGTTTTTACTTCCTCTCAAGTGAAAGAACAAATGGAAATGACCTGCTTCCATGCTATAGGGATTCTATGATTCTAGGAAAGTCATCTTGTGGAATCATGTATTTACTTTAAAAGCTGATATTAATCATTGCTGAATGTACATTACTAGAGATAATCTGCATACATCGCATTAACCAAGATCCTTTATATGTGTAAGTGTCAATTTTAGTTAAAAGAATATATCTCATTTTTGGAAATGGATTCATTAAGGGTGGATTCATTTTGGAATTTAAATTAGGATTTTCTTTAACCATGCAGACATGGAGCCATTACACACAAATACTACACTCCACAGGTTAATCCTTACCAGTTATAACAGCTAGGTTTAGGCTTTAGGTTTTATTGATACATGTACTCAAGTACAGAACTACAAGAATACAGTGAAAAGTTTACAATGTTGCATCTCATGGTGCCATCTTAGGTGAAGTGACTTCACCTGATGAAGGAGCAACACTTTGAAAGCTTCTGATTTCAAGTGAACCTATTAGACTATAATCTAGTGTCTGTGACTTCTCACTTAATTCATACAAGTGTCACATGAGTGCCCAAACAAAGCTATGTTTCACAAATAAAAAGAGCCGAGCCATCATAATTGGCTGTTAAAATCTGTAGAAAGAATTATTAATTTGTTCTCCACAAGAGAGAAACATGTCTTTATTATCTTCTAAAACATTTCTGAACCTAACTCCACAATAACTGTTATAGTCCAGAAGAGTATCATTTGATGCAAAATTAATCTGTCTGTACATTAACTGTGCTCAACAGTGATAGCAATCAGAATCTTTTCCAATAAAAGCAAAGTACTGTGGATGCTGAAAATTTGCTAAAAACTGAAACTTCTGGAGAAATGTCAGAAGAGTCATACTGAACTTGAAACATTAACTTTGTTTCTTCATAAATGCTGCTGGACCTGTGGGGTTTCTCCAACAAATTTTGTTGTTGGGAATTTTTCTACTTCTCTTCTTGCAGTTACGAATTAAAAACAATGGGAAATCTTCCTTAAGTGAAAAAGCTTTGGACCTTTTTAAGCCCTGGATTTTCTCAGTCACTCGGTGGCACATCCAAACTAGCAAATATACATTGAATATAGAAGTCTGGTCGTAATTTCTAGCAGAAAGCATTTTCATCAGAGGTAGGGCACAGTGGTTACCACTGCTGCCTCACAGCACCAGAGACCCGGGTTCAATTCCCGCCTCAGGCGACAGACTGTGTGGAGTTTGCACATTCTCCCCGTGTCTGTGTGGGTTTGCTCCGGTTTCTTCCCACAGTCCAAAAATGTGCAGGTTAGGTGAATTGGCCATGCTAAATTACCTGTAGCGTTAGGTGAAGGGGTAGCTGTAGGAGAATGGGTCTGGGTGGGTTGCGCTTCAGTGGGTCGGTGTGGACTTGTTGGGCCGAAGGGCCTGTTTCCATACTGTAAGTAATCTAAATCTAAACTGTAAGGGGAGGAAAGGGGCTAGAGGTCAGCCAAATATTAATGTAACCAGAACTCAACTGAATTCAAAGAGACCTATTACAAGGGTCTTATCTTACAGAATGCAAGCTATGACCTTTTTAGAGAACTTGTAAATGTTCATGAAGGTCTATAAAATTATGAACCAGTGAAGTTAGTGAAATCCTCAACTCCTTAAAAATTGATTTTTTTTCTGTTATAGAGTTTACAAGAATTAGTTCTAACAATTTCAATAGCTGTTTGTTGACGTAGTAAATATTCTCTTTAAAGTTTATTATTGCTTAGCTGCTTTTTAAAATTTATCAATAGCATCGTCCAGTGATTGGAACTAGATGTATCTCATTAACTATGAGATTCTAGACTGGAGTTGTTAACCTGGGGCAATCAGTAATGCCTTGGCTGACCAATATAACTAGGAAAGCCTTATTTTATTTTGATTTAATTTTTTATTTTGATTTATTTTGATTTATTTTTTATTTTGATTTAATTTTATTTTGTTTTATTTTGATTTAATCCCTACCCTTCCCTTCACTTTTTTGATCACGCAACATTGCCTTTTGATGAGAAGGGCATTGCTCGTCACTGGCCACCCTGGTGTTTTCTTTTTTCCTGGTGGTGGGAATTGAATAAAGATTTGTACACCTGTTGTCTTTCACTGTGTCTCACACCTGCACACACGCCACATAGGTGCTGGGGAAAATATAAGCACTACCGCAGTTAGGCAGTAGTGTGGGGATAAAGAAACAGGGAAAAAAAAACAGGAGATTTAGAGTCTCCTCAGTTTAGGGGACAGACTCCGTGGTGGGAAAAAAATAACTAGGAGAGTCCTCAGGGAGAGGAGGGCACTGCGAGATGTGCAGTGTTTTATTTCCCCCCTCTGATTCTATTTTGACTTAATCCCAGCCCTCTCCTTCACTTTTTTGATCACTCATCATTGTCCTTTATTGAGAAGAGTGCTGCTTATTACTGTTCACTCAGGTTCTTGCATTCTTCATGGTGGTGGAATACAAATAAAGATTTACGCACTTGTTGTTCTTCACTGTGTCCTACACCTGCACACACACAATATGGTTCCTGGGGAAAATAAGCACTACCGCACATAGGCGGTAGTGTGAGAGTTATATATATATGAAAAAAGAAGAGGTAAAAAAAGGAAAAAGAAATATAACTAGGAGAGCCTTTAGGGAGAGGTGGACACTGCGAGTCGTGGAGTGTTTTATTTCCCTCTCTGATTCTATTTTGATTTCATCCCAGCCCTCCCTTTCACTTTCTCGAACACTTAGGCATTGCCCTTTAATGAGAAGGGCACTGCTCGTCACTGGCCACGCGGGTGGTTCTTTTCTTCCTGGTGGTGAAATGTCAATGAAGTTTTCTGCATTTGTCACTGTCTTCACTGTGTCTAACACCTGTACACACACAGCATGAGTGCTGGGGAAAAATAAGCACTGCCGCATTTGGGCAGGAGTGTGGGGGTTTGGAAAAAGAAAGAAAAGATAATCAGGAGAGCCTTTAGGAAGAAGTGGGCACTGTGAGGCATGGAGGGTTTCATTTCCCCCTCCAATTTTATTTTGATTTAATCCCGACTCTCCCTTTCACTTTTTTGTTCACTTCGACATTGCCCTTGAAGAGAAGGGCACTGTTTCTCACTGGCCACTCGAGTGTTTTTCTCCTGGTGGTGGAATACAAATGACGTTTTCTGCACTCGCAATTTCTTCACTGTGTCCGACACCTAGGGGCACATGACCTGGGTGCTGGGGAGTAATGAGCACTGCTGCTGTTTGGCAGTAGCATGGGGATTAAAAAATATACACATATAGAAACTGGGGATTCAGAAAATCATCAGTTCAGAAAAAAAATAACTGGGAAAGCATTCAGGGAGAGTTTGGCACTGCGGGTCGTGGAGTGTTTTATTTCCCCCTCCAATTCTATTTTGATATAACATCTGCAGACTACTTCACTTTTTTGTTCACTTAATCATTGCTCTTGAAGAGAAGCACACTGCTTGTCACTGGCCATTCAAGTGTTTTCTTCCTGGTGGTGCAATAAAGTTTTCTGCACTCATTATTTCTTCACAGTATCCTACACCTACATGCACATGACATGGGTGCTGGGAGAAATGGCAGTAGTGTGGGAGATTTTCAAAAAAGTAACCAGGAGATTAAAAAAACACAGGGGATTCAAAATCTCCTCACTTCAGGGACTCACTCTGAGCTGCCTGACCACAGCCAGAAATAAAAGGGGCACTTGGTAGTAGTATACTAGGCTCTGAAAAAAAAAAGGACAGCCTTCAGGGACAGGTGGACCTTGCGAGGTATGGAGTGCTTTGTTTCCCTTGCCAACTCTTTTTTGATACAAACTCTGCCCACTCCTTCCCTTTTTCGTTCACGTAGGCTTTGCCCTTGAAGGAAAGGCATTGATTGCAATTGGCCACTCAGATTTTTTTTTGCTGGTGGTGGGACATGAATAAGTTTTCTGCACTCGTTTCTTCACTGTGTCCTACACCTACATACACATGACATGGGGACTGGGGAGAGATCAGCATTCCTGCTAGGGAAGCATCCTTTCACTTTTTCTTTCACTCAGGCACTGCCCTTGAAGAGAAGAGCACTGCTTGTCACTAGCCAAAATAAGAGGGATTTTCAAAAAAATATAAACAGGGAAGTCAGCATCTCCACAGTTAAAAGAAGTACAACCAGGAGAGACTTCAGGGAAAGGTGGGCACCATGAAGCATGGAATGTTTTGTTTCCCTAGCCAACTTTATTTTGTTATAACTCCTGCCCTCCCATTCAATTTTTCATTCATATAGGCATTTCTCTTGAAGAGAAAGACACTGCTTGTCACTGGCCATTCAGGTGTGCATTATTTTCTACCTGGTGGTGCTATACGAACAAAGTTGTTTGCACTGAAGTGTGGGCGAATGAAAAACAATAAACAGGGGATTCAGAATCTCAGTTCAGAAAAAAAATTACCAAGAGAGCCTTCAGCCTTTATCTCCCCCTCCAACTGTATTTTGATATAAACCTTACTGCTCCCCCTTTCACTTTTTCTTTTACTTGGGTGTTGCCCTCGAAGAGAAGGACATTGCTCTTCACTGGCTACTCAGGTGTTTTCATCCTCAACTACATGCATACAACATTGGGTGCTGGGGAGAAATAAACACCATTCCTGTTAGGCAGTAGAGTGGAGATTAACTGAAAAAAATAACCAGGAGAGCCTTCAGGGAGAGGTGGGTACCGTGGGGCGTGGAGTGCTCTGTTTCTCCCGCCAACTCTGTTTTGCTAGTTTTGCTAGGATCCCTACCACCACCACCACCCCCCACCCTCTTTTCATTTACTAAGGAATTGCCCTTGAAGAGAAGGGCACTGCTTGTCACTGGCCACTCGGGTGTTATTTTCCTGGTGGTGGAACACAAATTAAGTTTTCTGCACTTGATGTTTCTTCATTGTGCCCTACACCTACATGCACACGACATGGGTATTAGGGACTAATGAGCACTAGTGCTGTTTAGCAGTAGTGTGGGGTATTAAAAAAAATATATAAAAACAGGGGATTCAGAAACTCCTCAGTTCAGAAAGAATTTGAAACTCTTGTCAAGAGAAAGAAGAAGTCTTATGTTAGGATGAGACATGAAAGCTCAGTTAGGGTGCTTGAGAGTTACAAGGTAGCCAGGGAAGACCTAAAGAGAGCTAAGAAGAGCCTCGAGGGGACATGAGAAGTTGTTGGTGGATAGGATTAAGGAAAACCCTAAAGTTTTCTATAGGTATATCAAGAATAAAAGAATGACGAGAAAAAGATTCGGGCCAGTCAAGGATAGTAGCAGAAAGTTGTGCAAGGAGTCCGAGGAGATGGGGAAGCGCTAAATGAATATTTTTCGACAGTATTCACACTGGAAAAAGACAATGTTGTTGAGGAGAATACTGAGATACAGGCTACTAAACTAGATGGGATTGAAGTTTACAAGGAGGAGATGTTAGCAATTCTGGAAAGTGTGAAATTAGATAAGTCCCCGGGGCCAGATGGGATTTATCCTAGGGTTCTTTGGGAAGCCAGGGAGGAGATTGCAGAGTCTTTGGCTTTGATCTTTATATTGTCATTGTCTAGAGGAATAGTACCAGGAGACTAGAGGATAGCAAATGTTGTCCCCTTGTTCAAGAAGGGAAGTAGAGACAACCTTGGCAATTATAGACCAGTAAGCCTTAATTCAATTGTGGGTAATGTGTTGGAAAAGGCTATTTGTGATCATCTAGAAAGGAATAAGTTGATTAGGGATCATCAACATGGTTTTGTGAAGGGTGGGTCGTGCCTCACAAATGTTATTGAGTTCTTTCAGAATGTGACCAAACAGGTGGATGAATGTAAAGCAATTGATGTGGTGTATATGGATTTCAGTAAGGCGTTTGATAAGGTTCCCCATGGTAGGTTATTGCACAAAATATGGAGGCATTGGATTGAGGGTTATTTAGAGACTTGGATCAGAAATTGGCTAGCTGAAAGAAGGCAGAGGGTGATGGTTGATGGGAAATGTTATTCCTGGAGTTCAGCTCCTAGTGGTATGCCGCAAGGATCTGTTTTGAGGCCGCTGCTGTTTGTTATTTTTATAAGTGACCTAGATGAGGGTGTAGAAGGATGGGTTGGTAAATTTGCAGATGACACTAAGTCAGTCGAGTTGTGGATAGTGCTGAAGGATGTTGAAGGTTGCAGAGGGAAATAGGTAAGCTGCAGAGCTGGGCTGAGAGGTGGCAAATGGAGTTTAATGTGGAAAAATGATTAACTTTGGAAGGAGCAACAGAAATAAAGAGTACTGGGCTAATGGTAAGATTTTTGGTAGTGTAGATGAACAGAGAGATCTCTGTGTCCATGTACAAAGATCCCTGAAGGTTTCCACCCAGGTTGATAGAGCTGTTGAGAAGGCATATGGTGTGTTAGCTTATATTGGTAGAGGGATTCAGTTTTGGAAACACGAGGTCATGCTGCAGCTGCACAAAACTCTGCTGCGGCCGTACTTGGGGTACTGCGTGCAGCTCTGGTCAGCACATTATAGGAAGGATGTGGAAGCTTTGGAAAGGGCTCAGAGGAGATTTATTAGGATGTTGCCTGGTATGGAGGGAAGGTCTTATGAGGAAAGACTGAGGGACTTGAGGCTGTTTTCGTTAAGAGAGAAGAAGGTTGAGAGGTGACTTAATAGAGACATATAAGAGAATCTGAGGGTTAAATAGTGTGAACAGTCAGAGCCTTTTTCCTTGGATGGTGATGGCTGGCATAAGGGGACATAGCTTTAAATTGAGCCGCTCAGGAAGAGGTGGATACTTTAGAGGGTTGAGTGTTTTATTCCCCCCTCCAATTCTACTTTAATTTAATCCCTACCCTCCCCTTCAGTTTTTTGTTCACTTAGGCATTGCTCTTGAAGAGAAGTGCACTGCTTGTCACTGGCCACTGGAGTGTTTATTCCTGGTGGTGGAATAAAGTTTTCTGCACTCGTTGTTTCTTCACAGTGTCCTACACCTACATGCACACGACATGGGTGCTGGGAGAAATGAGCACTACTGCTGTTTGGTAGCAGTGTGGGAGACTTGAGAGAAACAAAAAATATAACCAGGAGAACAGAATCTAAAAAAAAACGTATAACCAGGAGAGCCTTCAGGGAGAGATGGGCACAGTGGGGTGTGGAGTATTTTGTTCCCCCACCAACTCTATTGTGATTCAATCCCCACCTTCCTCTCCATTTTTGCATTCACTTAGGCAATGCCCTTGAAGAGCAGGGCCCTGCTCGTCATTGGTCACTTGGGTGTTTTCTTCCTGGTGGTGGAATGTGAATAATGCTTTCTACACTCAGTGTTTCTTCACAGTGTCCGAAACCTACATGCATACTACATGGGTGCTGGGGAGAAATAAGCACTATTGTTGGTTGGCAGTAGAGTGGGGGATTTAAAAAAAAAAGTAACCAGGAGATTAAAGAAATAAACAGGGGATTCAGAATCTCCTAATCTCAGAGACTCACTCCAAGCTTCCTGACCAAAGCCAGCAAAAAAGGGTGACTTGGTGATGGTATACCAACCTCTGAAAAAAATATAACCAGGAGAGCCTTCAGGAAGAGGTGGACCCTGCGAGGTGTGGACTTTTTGTTTCCCCTGCCAACATTATTTTGATATGAACCCTGCCTCCCCCTTCCCTTTTCTGCTTACGTAGGCATTGCCCTTGAAGAGAAGGGCACTGACTGTCACTGGCCACTCGGGGGCTTTTTCTTCCAGGTGGTGGAATATGAATAAAGTTTTCTGCACTCATTGTTTCTTCACTGTGCCCTACAGCATGGGTCCTGGGGAGAAATAAGTGCTACTGCTGTTTGACCATAGTGTGGGGGATTTTCAAAAACATATATAAACAGGGATTCAGAATCTCTTCATGTCAAGAAAATAATATATAATCAGGACAGCCTTCAGGGACAGGTGGGCATCATGAAGTATTGAGTGCTTTGTTTACCCCGCCAGCTTTTTTCTGTTATACCCCCTGCTCTCCCATTCACTTTTTCGTTCATGTAGGCATTGCCCTTGAAAAGAAGGACTCAGCTTGTCACCTGCTACTTGGGTGTATTTTATTTTCTACTTGGTGGTGGTATACAAATAACATTTTCTGCACTGGATATTTCTTTATTCTACACCTCCACACATGTGCTATGGTTGCTGGAAAACAAGCACTACTGTTGCTTGGCAGTAATGTGGGGAATTTTTAAAAAGTATAACCAGGAGATTAAAAAATTATAAACAGTGGATTCAGGATCTCCTCACTTCAGGGACTGATTCAGAGTTGACTGACCACAGCCCGTAAGTAAAGGTGACTTAGTGACTGTGTACTGGCCTCTGAAATAAAACTATAACTAGGAGATCCATTGTAGGCACTGCGGAGTACTTTGTTTCTTCCACCAACTTCATTTTGATATAAACCCTGCCCTCCCTTTCACTTTTTCACTCACTTAGGCATTATCCTTGAAGAGAAGGGCACTGCTTGTCACCGGCCACTCAGGCATTTTTATTTCCTGGTGGTAGAATATGAATAAAGTTTTCGGCACTCTTTGTTTTTTCACTGCATCCTAAAACTACACACGCATGACAAAAAAAAAGGCAGGGATTCAAAAACTCCTCAGTTCAGAAAAAGGAGAGCCTTAAGGGAGAGTTGGGCACTGCAGGGCATGGAGTGTTTTATTTCCCCCTCCAATTCTATTTTGATATAACCCTTGCCTACCCCTTCACTTTTTCTTTCACGTAGGCATTGCCCTTGAAGAGAAGGGCACTGCGTGTCACTGGCCACTCAGCTGTTTTTTTCCTTCCTGGTGGGGGAATAAGAATAGAGATTTTTGCACTTGTTGTTTCTTCATTGTGTCCTACACCTACACGCACACAACATGGGTGCTGGGGAGAAATAAGCATGACTGCTGTTTGATGGTAGAGTGGAGGTTTACAAATAAAAACTGGAGATTAGAACTGCCTCCAAAAAAAAGGAGTGTCTTCAGGAAGAGATGGGTACTGTAGGGCATGGAGTGTTTTATCTCCACTGGATAGTAGAGATCCCCAATGGAGGGCTACGTGGGGGTCCTCCCCCTTACCTTTGGTGATCAGGGGTGGAGGGTATTGCATGCAGCAGTCTTGTGTAATGGTAGGTTGTAGTGGTTCACAGACTCCCAGCCCAATTGTTTGTGCTGTGGAGTCCATGGACCATGTATTGTGGGCATGGGCCCTTCCTTTTTAGTTTTCTTAAAGATCTTATTTTATGTTTTTGGCTCAAGTGGCTGTCAGAGGTGGATGATGAGATGGAAATGTGTTGCTGGAAAAGCGCAGCAGGTCAGGCAGCATCTAGGGAACAGGAGAATCGACGTTTCGGGCATTAGCCCTTCTGTCAGAGGTGGATGGGTTGGGGAGGTGCCTATGGCTGCAAGGGTGACCAGGGCCTCGGCTGGATGCTGCCACATGATTTGACAAAAAGGCCAATAGTAGACATCTGGCTTGCGACCATTGTCATTCAACGCCTTAAAATGGAGGTGTTTGGACCTGACCTGTGCACCAATTGGAAGATACTCAGGTCATACAGCCGTAGCATCATGACACAGAGACAGGCATTTTGACCCAAACTGGTTCATGCTAGCCAAAATGTCTCTCCACACTAACCCCATTTCCCTGCACTTGGCCTTTTAATCCTTTCCTATCCACGTACTTCTCCAAACGCATTTTAAATGATGCTAATGTATCTACCTCAACCACTTCCTCTGGCAGCTCATTCCAAATGTGTACCACTCTCTGTGTAAAAAGGTTGCCCCTCAGTTACCCTTTTATTCTTGTCGTTCTAATCTTAAATTGATGCCCTCTTGACCTCGATTCCCCAACCCTGGGAAAAAGACTGAGTGCATTCACCCTATCCATGCCTCACCTGATCGAATACTCCTCCATAAGGTCCCCTCTCTTAGTGTCCTATGCTCTAAAGAAAAACTCCTAGCTTGTTGAATCTCTCCCCATAACTCAAACCATTGAGTCTAGGCAACATTTTTATAAATATCTTTTGCACTCTTTCCAGTTTAATAACACCCTTCCTATAACAAGGTGACCAAAACCGAACACAATACTCTAAGTGTGGCCTCATCAACGTCCTGTATAATTGCCAAATAACTTCCCAACTTCTATACTCAATGCCTTGACTGATGAAGGCCAGCATGCCAAAAAGCTTCTTCACTGTCCTGTCTACCTGTGACTCCACTTTCAGAGAACTGTGAACCTGAATTCCAAGATCCCTCCACTCCAGTACACTCCTTAAGTCCCCACTGTTCACTATGAAACTCCTACCTTGATTTGACTTTCCAACATGCAAGACCTCACACTTAACAATATTAAACTTCATTTGCCATTTCTCAGTGCATTTCCACAGCTGATCAAGGTCTTGCTGCAATTTCTGATAACCTTTCTCACTGTCCACGATACTGCCTACTTTTGTGTCATCAGCAAACTTACTAATTATGGCTTGTACATTCTCATCCAAATCATTGACATAGATAACAAAGAATAATGGGGCCAGCAGCACCCCCTGAGACACTTCACTAGTCACTTTCAGTAAGATTAGGGAGGGTGGTAAAAAAGGAGGGGGGGTGGCATTGCTAATTAGAAATGGTATAACGGCTGCAGAAAGGCAGTTCGAGGGGGATCTGCCTTTGGAGGTAGTATGGGCTGAAGTCAGAAATAGGAAAGGTGCAGTCACCTTGTTGGGTGTTTACTATAGGCCCCCCAATAGCAGCAGAGATATGGAGAAACAGATTGGGAAACAGATTTTGGAAAAGTGCAGAAGCCACAGGGTCGTAGTCATGGGCGACTTCAACTTCCCAAATATTGATTGGAAGCTCTTCAGATCAAGTAGATTGGATGGGGCGGTGTATGTGCAGTGTGTCCAGGAAGCTTTTCTAACGCAGTATGTAGATTGTCCAACCAGAGGGGAGGCCATATTGGATTTGGTACTCGGTAATGAACCGGGACAAGTGGTGGGCTTGTTAGTGGGTGAACATTTTGGTGATGGTGACCACAATTCTGTGACTTTCACCTTGGTGATGGAGAGAGATAGGTGCGTGCAACAGGGTAGGTTTTACAATTGGGGGAAGGGTAAATACGATGCTGCAAGACAGGATCTGAGGAGCATAAGTTGGGAGCATAGGCTGTCAGGGAAGGATGTCGTGGAAATGTGGAACTTTTTCAAGGAACAGATACGACGTGTCCTTGATATATATGTACCTGTCAGGCAGGAAAGAGATGGTCGTGTGAGGGAACCTTGGTTGACAAGGGAGGTTGAATGTCTTGTAA
>NC_057711.1:92605081-92613786 GCF_004010195.1 Chiloscyllium plagiosum
CAACAGAGTGTTACAAGGGGACATAAATTTAAGGTGAAGGGTGGAAGGTATAGGGGGGATGTCAGGGGTAGGTTCTTTACCCAGAGAGTTGTGGGGGCATGGAATGCGCTTCCTGTGGGAGTGGCAGAGTCAGAATCATTGGCGACCTTTAAGCGGCAATTGAATAGGTACATGGATGGGTGCTTAAGCTAGGTCAAATGTTCGGCACAACATCGTGGGCCGAAGGGCCTGTTCTGTGTTGTATTGTTCTATGTCACAGGCCTCAAATCTGACAAGCATCCTTCCACTATTACACTCTGTTTCCTACCATCAAGCCAATTTTGTATCCAGTTTACTAGGTGTGCAGTGGAATCCCGTCAGCACGTTACCTGCTTGGATGGAATTTCACATTAGCCCCAGGATCCCATATTTCTCACGGGAGTATGTGCCCCACAACCTGAGCTGCTTCCAGAATTTTACTTTTGTCTCGTTCAAAGATGTAAATCGGCAGGCCCTGCACACCATCTGCTTCTTTTTCCTCTTCCACTACCCGGACATGCCTTGGCATGCCCACTTACCTCCTGGCGATGGACGATCCCCAGTTGAGGGTTCTCAATGTGGGAGTCCTCTCTCTTTCCTTTGGGGATCTGGGGTGAAGGGTGCTGCATGCACCATTCCCATGCAACTGCAGATTGCAGTGGTTCAAGGACTCCCAGCCCAACTGTTTGTTCTGTGGCACTGTGCACCATGTATATGTTGGGTGCGGGCACTTCATTCTCTTTTTAGTTATCTGAAAAACCTTCACCTCTGCCTTTTGTTTGCACTTCAGTCCCATGCTCTTGGTCTTTGGGCACCCAATGCGGACAGGAAAGGGTCTCCTCATGGATCTGTTCCTGAGCCTGGCCAGGCTATCCATTAATAAGTCCAGGCAGCAGGCTGTGAAGGGGGTTGTTATGGCTGATTGCCTACTCCTCTTTCGCAGTTATGTTTGCGACCGGGTATTCCTGAAGATGGAGCACATGAAGTGTACCAATACTCTCGAGGTCTTCAGGGAGAGGTGGGCACTGCGAGGCATGGAGTGCTTTATTTCCCCTTCAATTCTATTTTGATTTAATCCCTACTCTCCCGTTCATTCGCTTGCTCATGTTTGCTTGTCACTAACCACTTGGGAGGTTTTCTTCCTGGAGATGGAATGATAATAAAGCTTTCTGCACTTGATGTTTCTTCACTGTGTCCTACACCTACACACACAAAACACTAGGTGCTGGGAGAAAATAGGTACTACTGCTGTTTGGCAGCAGTGCACAGGTTTTTAAAGTAAAGAAAAAAAATACAACCAGGAAATTAGAATCTGCTCAGTTAAAGTCTGACTCCGAGCTGGCTGACCACAACCAGTGTATTGTGCACTAGTAAATAAAGGGTGACTTGGTGACAGGACATTGGCCTCTGTGCAGTTATTTCATAAGTATGAGACACAAATTGGTTGACAACTCAAAGAGGTTATTAAAGGGCTGGCTATCTTAGATGTATGGTAATGAATGCATTTGTTTCTATTAGTGCTAAATTACTTGTGAGGATTCAAATGTATTGAATGAGCTGTCAAGACTAAGAAGATTTCTACTATATAGTGAAATCGTTTAATAGGTATCGAGAACATTATTTCATCTCAGCTTGGCTCTTGACGTACGTCCATGTTGAATATTTGGTGAGTTGGAAGGAAATCATAATGGCAAAGAGGAATTGGTTGGTGAATTGGCATGAGTTAGCACTAAGCTGACATTGGGTTGGCATGAAGGTTTGATAACCCATTTTTCTTTCCTATTCATGTTCTGAACTGTGCCAAGAACTGTCCCTTAAAAGAAAAGCTTAAGTCTGATTGCTACTCCTAAGTCACAGCATTCACAATCTAGTGAAATGCTAGGTGGGGTGGGGAAGTAAACCTGGGTCAATTTGCCATCGAAGCTTTATTCATTTTTGCTTAACTGCTTGATCTATCTCTAACTCAATCCCATGCATAAGAGCAAAATTTACAGCCTTTTTGGCAATCTGATACAATAGGGTCTATCTCCATTCTGCATCACTCCCCATTGTTACCTCGTTAGTACTACTTAAATGTCAAAGGAAGTGAATACATTTCTAAGCTTACAAAACAAAGTGCAACATCATCAGCGTAAGGAGATAACTTATTAAAATGCTGCAACCTTTTTAAGGGCTATCATTTTCAATTATTCATTATCAGTAAAACAAAAATACAGCACAGATGAGCACTTCATTAGTTAATTTCAACGATTGAGAAATATAAAGCGGTACGGTAGCACAGTGGTTAGCACTGCTGCCTCACAGCGCCAGAGACCTGGGTTCAATTCCTGCCTCGGGCAACTGTCTTTGTGGAGTTTGCACATACTCCCCGTGTCTGCGTGGGTTTCCTCTGGGTGCACCAGTTTCCTCCCACAGTCCAAAAATATGCAGGTTAGGTGAATTGGCCATGCTAAATTGCCCGTAGTGTTAGGTGAAGGGGTAAATGTAGGGGAATGGGTCTGGGTGGGTTGTGCTTAGGTGGGTCGGTGTGGACTTGTTGGGCCGAAGGGCCTGTTTCCACACTGTAAGTAATCTAATCTAATTTGGTTTCTTGCTTCAAATACACTGATACTTTGTATGTTTGGGAAATGCAAATACAGCATCTTTGTTGAGTTAGTGCTAACTCAGGATTTTAGTCAAATACAATCTAAACAAAAATAACACCAACTTACTGAAGTTTAACCTAGAAGGAAAGACTATATGGTGCTACAAATCCAATGTTGGTTAACACTTTCACAAGATATTTTTCCCCCAGCCCTCTAGTAATAAAATCAACTGACATCACCTCTGTGCATGCACATCCTGTAATGAGCAGAATGCATCATATACCATGACCTTGGCTTGGAAAAACAGTCTAATATTTCTTGAGACTAGTGCTGAGAGAATAACTCTCAGGTCAAAATTTGGGCTATGTTTCTAAGTTTGCTGAATTTGAGTCTTTTACTTCCCTAATCAAAATGAGCTTTATATTTCTCAATCCTTGAAGGTTAATAAATTAGTTAGTGTTTTCTATGTGTATTACTTGTACTTCAAAATGCCCAAAATACTTTCCTGTTTTCCAAAGTAAATCTCAGTTATTGGTGATCTTTAAGTTCTGTCAGAAAAAGAAAGCAGGAGTTCTTCATATCTTTAAATTGTTCTTTGACAATAATTGACATCCTTTAGCTGCATTATTTACTACAGGACACCTAAATGCTTGAACTAACTAAATTTTAGGATATAAATAAATTTGAAATCCAACAGAACCCTGGCGTTGTAGCTGTTCTATTGTTGTGTTTTATTTCTTGAAGATCTATTAAAAATGTGACAGCGATATACTAATATTTCCTGATGGCAACTGCATGCTTATTGCTGACTCCCTAGACTATACGTGAGATTGTTTTAGTTGAATTACAGATTTTCTTTTAATGCTGAAAATTACCATAGCTCCTTAGGGTACATTCAGAGAACTGGAGCAAACTGGAACTAATACTGCCCAGCCAAAGGGGCAACATGGTGGCTCAGTGGTTAGCATTGCAGCCTCTCAGCACCAGGGACCCAGATTCGATTCTCACCTCGGGTGACCGTGTGGAATTTGCACATTCTCCCCGTGTCTGCGTGGGTGTCCTCCGTGTGCTCTGGTTTCCTATCACAGTCTAAAGATGTGCAGGTTATGTGAATTGGCCATGCTAAATTGCCCATAGTGTTAACTGCACTAGATTAGATTCCCTGCAGTGTGGAAACAGGCCCTTTGGCCCAACTAGTCCACACCGACCCTCCGAAGAGTAACCCACCCAGACTCATTCCCCAAATATACCCCTGACTAATGCACATAACTCTATGGGCAACTTAGCATGGCTGAAAATGTGTTGCTGGAAAAGCGCAGCAGGTCAGGCAGCATCCAGGGAACAGGAGAATCGACGTTTCGGGCATAAGCCCTTCTTCAGGAAAAACTTCACCTAACCTGCACATCTTGGGACTGTGGGAGGAAACCTGAGTGCCCAGAGGAAAATCATGCAGACACAGGGAGAATGTGCAAACTCCACACAGACAGTCGCCCGAGGCTGGAATCGAATGTGGGTCCCAGGTGCTGTGAGGCAGCAGTGCTAACCACTGAGCCACTGTGCCGCCCCGATTAGTCAGAGGGAAATGGGTCTGGGTGGGTTACTCTTTGGAGGGTCGGTGTTGACTTGTTGGACCGAAGAGCCTGTTTCCACACTGTAGGGGAGTCTAATCTAAAAAACCTAATGTAGAAAATTAAAAATATTTTAAACGTTTAATTATTTGGCTGATGCACATAATGAAGTAGCTTACTGAGCACAACATGCACTGTCATTTACCCTCTAACTCCCCAAAAGGAGCTACAACATAGGTATAATTCAGTTCTTTGTAATCATACATAACATCATTTACAGAAGGAGTAAAAGTGTTGTGAAAGCATACCAGTACGAAAAATAACCTGAAAAGAGGAAGTGCTATTTTTATCATATCAAGCAGAATTCAGCTGGCAGCTGCAATGTTAAAACAAAAGAACAGCTTAACTGTAGCTTAGTTTTTAAGAACTTACGTCAATTTGCTGTTAATTTAGAGGAATTATTCATGCAAGGTTTGGCTGTGCTATATGCAAAATAAGTTACCAACTGCTCATAAAAATGGATTAAAAATGATCATATGAACAACTTTCAATCTTAGCAGATAAAATATTTTAAAAGAAGATAATTTACTATTCAAAAAAAAGTGTATTTTCCCTCCTTTTTCCTTCACATTTTAAATCTTACCCTCCAGGGCCTGTTGCATTAACTCCTACCTGTATCAATTAGAACATAACTAGTAAAATTGTTAACAGTCCTTGTTAAATTAGAAATTAAATGAGCACTTCCATATACAATGCTGATCTATATCCCTTTAGAATTACCATATAGATAATGGACAAATTGCAGCCTTAGATCTGACTGTTGGATCACATTTCAGCCTTGCTTCAATTTACAGAAGCTACTGAAGACTTAACTTGTAAGCAGCTGGTGTCAGAAACACATAAAGGACTTGAAGATAGTCATTTAGCTTTAGTAAGACCTCAAAATGAAATCTGGCCACAGTTTCCGATTTATGTTATTATTAATGTTCTATGTTGAGAATTTGTATGTTGAGATGTTATGCTTATTTAGGAGATAGAGAAAGTCAACATATTACTTTGATGTTTGGATTTTTCAAGAATGAATCTAATTTTTTTTATTTTTGTAATACCAGAAACAGGATTTAAATGGATATGGCTCTTATTAGCAACTTAGTTCTCATGTAAAAGGCTAAATTTATTGGTGCATTAACTCTCGGGGAAGTACTTCCTAAACTGGATCCAGAGAAATTGTGAACTGGTTGAACCATTGTTTGAAACTTAGCACAGGGCAGATTAGAGGCATAGAACTCTTTAATTCAGTGCTGATGCTTTTTGGGCCTAATACCCTAATTCCGCTCCCATACCTCATGTCTGTGCTGGTCTAGGAAGCATTGCACAGACTGCTTGTAAACGGGAAGGCTGGAATAAAGGCTCTGTCTACAACTGGAATATGGAAGAACTTAGTAGTCTCTCAATCATTGCCATTACGCTTAATGTGGATGTAAAATCCTTATTAGGATTGGTTTTAATCATGAAATTCAATCAGTTACATGGGAGTATTTGAAGACAGAGTATCATGTGTGGGAGCAAAGATGGCATTTCAGTATCTAAACCACCAGCAATATTTGAGCTTTGCACCAGGTATTCAGGCACTGACAAAGCAGGAACTGTAATTTATGATTTCGTCGTTGTCTATGCAATGCACAACAAAGACTTTCAATTGGTGTCAGGAGTTACTTAAGACAAAGAAGATTCTTCTGTATCATTAAGCCATTTAAAGGCCTGAGAATTTTAAACTTGTAAGATCAGAACTTCACAACCTCATTTAACCTAAAAGTCTTTAGATTACATTAAAAAATGCAATTATTCTCACAACTGTTCGACAGACTGTAGTCTTTAACAATAATTGTCAATGTTCTGCATAAGAACATTTAGGTTGCAGATTTACTGTCTTAGTTCATTTTACCAACACATGTCATTTCAAAAATGCCAAAAGTAATTTGCAGACAGAATTTAATTAAGGAAATAATAATAACTAAACTCTCAATTTGGAGATGCCGGTGTTGGACTGGGGTGTACAAGGTTAAAAATCACACAACACCAGGTTATAGTCCAACAAGTTTAACTGGAAGCACACTAGCTTTCGGAGCGACGCTCCTTCAGCAGTCTCAGAGGTGGGTGCCGCAGGGAGTGGAGTGCATTATTTCCCCCTCCAACTCTATTTTGATTTAATCCCTGCCCTCCCCTTCACTGTTTGATCACACAGCATTACCCTTTGATGTGAAGGGCACTGCTTGTCGCTGGCCACTCGGGTGTTTCCTTTCTTCCTGGTGGTGGAAATTGAATAAAGATTCGTACACCTGGTGTCTCTCACTGTGTCTCACACCTGCACACACACAACATGGGTGCTGGGGAAAAAATAAGCACTACCGCAGTTAGACGGGAGTGTGGGGGTTTAAAATAAATAAATAAATAAAAACAGGAGTGTCAGATATCTTGCTCACTCTAAGATATGGCTCTGAAGGAGCTGGACCAGTATTCAAGGACTCTCCTGAAAAAAAAACAGGAGTGTCAGAGGTTCGGTTCACTCAGTGCTGGTTCTGAGGGAGCTGGATCAGTGTGTGCGTGCGTGCAAGGACTCAACAAAAAAAAAATAAACAGCAGTCTCAGAGGTGGGCACCGCAGGTACTGGAGTGCATTATTTCCCCCTCCAATTCTATTTTGATTTAATCCCTGCCCTCCCCTTCACTGTTTGATCACGCAGCATTGCCCTTTGATGTGAAGAACACTGCTTGACACAGGCCACTCGGGTGTTTCTTTTCTTCCTGGTAGTGGAAATTTGAATAAAGATTCGTGCACCTTGTGTCTTTCACTGTGTCTCACACCTGCACACACACAACATGGGTGCTGGGAAAAAATAAGCATGACCATAGTTAGGCGGTAGTGTGGGGATAAAAAAGACAAAAAAAAAGGAGCATCAGGGGTTCTGCTCACTCTGAGAACAAAAAAGAAAAAAAGAAAAAACAAAAAAGAACAAAAAGGAAGTAAACAGGAGTGTTACCGCAGTTAGGCGGTAATGTGGGGGTAAAAAAAAAGATAAACAATAGTCTCAGAGGTGGGCACTGCAGGGAGTGGAGTGCATTATTTCCCCGTCCAATTCTATTTTGATTTAATCCCTGCCCTCCCCTTCACCGTTTGATCACGCAGCATTGTCCTTTGATGTGAAGGGTACTGCTTGTCACTGGCCACTCGGGTGTTTCCTTTCTTTCATGTGGTAGAGATTTGAATAAAGATTCATGCACCTTGTGTCTTTCACTGTGTCTCACGCCTGCCCACACACAACATGGGTGCTGGGGAAAAAAATAAGCACTACTGCAGTTAGGTGGTAGAATGAGGGTAAATTTAAAAAAAGAAAAAATAAATAAACAGCAGTCTCAGAGGTGGGCATTGCAGGGAGTGGAGTGCATTATTTCCCCCGCCAACTCCATTTTGATTTAATCCCTACCCTTCCCTTCACTGTTTGATCACACAGCATTGCCCTTTGATGTCAAGGGCAATGCTTGTACACCTTGTGTCTTTCACTGTGTCTCACACCTGCACACACACGACATGGGTGCTGGGGAATAATAAGCACTACTGCAGTTAGATAATAGTGTGGGGGTAATAATAAAAAAAGAAAAAAAAGAACAGGAGTGTCAGAGGTTCTGTTCACTCTGACAGCTGGCTGTGAGCGAACTGGACCAGTGTCAAGAACACCCCATGTGTAAATAAAGGGTAACTTGGTGATGGCATACCAGCCTCTATAAAAAAAAATAAACAAGAGTGTCAGACAGCCTGTTCACTCTGAGAGCTAGCTCTGAGAAAGCTGGATCAGTATCAAGTACAATACACATGTAAATAAAGGGTGACTTGGTGGTGAGATACTGATCTCTGTGGAGTTACTTCAGTGTAACAAGAGAAAAGCATGCTCCTGAAGAAATTGGCTTGCAACTGTCATTGGGGAAAGCATTTCTGGCATCATGCTGTTATTTGGGAAGCTTGAAAAAAAAGCAAAAAAAAAAACCCAGCAGTCTCAGAGGTAGGCACTGCAGGGAGTAGAGTGTATTATTTTCCCCTACAACTCTATTTTGATTTAATCCCTGCCATCCCCTTCACTGTTTGATCACGCAGCATTGCCCTCGAAGAAGGGGATTGCTGGTCACTGGCCACTTGGGTGTTTCCTTTCTTCCTGGTGGTGGAAATTGTAAAAAGATTTGTACTCCTTGTGTCTTTCATTGTGTCTCACATCGGCACACATACACACAACATGGGTGTTAGGCAAAATATAATAAACAGCAGTCTCAGGGATTTTTCTCACTTGCGGGATTGGTTCTAGTCCATGTACTATGCAAATAGAACATAGAACATAGAACAGTACAGCACAGAACAGGCCCTTCAGCCCACGATGTTGTGCCAACCATTGATCCTCATGTATGCACCCTCACATTTCTGTGACCATATGCATGTCCAGTAGTCTCTTAAATGTCCCCAATGACCTTGCTTCCACAACTGCTGC
>NC_057711.1:92613864-92646422 GCF_004010195.1 Chiloscyllium plagiosum
TCTCTTTATCTTGTATACCTCAATTAGGTCCCCTCTCCTCCTCCTTTTCTCCAATGAAAAAAGTCCGAGCTCAGTCAACCTCTCTTCATAAGATAAGCCCTCCAGTCCAGGCAGCATCCTGGTAAACCTCCTCTGAACCCTCTCCAAAGCATCCACATCTTTCCAATAAGAGGCCAACCAGAACTGGATGCAGTATTCCAAGTGCGGTCTAACCAAAGTTTTATAGCGCTGCAACAAGATCTCACGACTCTTAAACTCAATCCCCCTGTTAATGAAAGCCAAAACACCATGTGCTTTCTTAACAACCCTGTCCACTTGGGTGGCCATTTTAAGGGATCTATGTACCTGCACACCAAGATCCCTCTGTTCCTCCACACTGCCAAGAACCCTATCCTTAATCCTGTACTCAGCTTTCAAATTTGACCTTCCAAAATGCATCATCTCGCATTTATCCAGGTTGAACTCCATCTGCCACCTCTCAGCCCATCTCTGCATCCTGTCAATGTCCCACTGCAGCCTACAACAATCCTCTATACTGTCAACGACACCTCCAACCTTTGTCTGCAAACTTGCTGACCCATTCTTCAATCCCCTCATCCAAGTCATTAATAAAAATTACAAACAGTAGAGGCCCAAGGACAGAGCCCTGTGGAACACCACTCACCACAGACTTCCAGGCAGAATATTTTCCTTCTACTACCACTCGCTGTCTTCTGTTGGCCAGCCAATTCTGTATCCAGACAGCTAAGTTCCCCTGTATCCCATTCCTCCTGACCTTCTGAATGAGCCTACCATGGGGAACCTTATCAAATGCCTTGCTGAAGTCCATATACACCACATCCACAGCTCGACCCTCATCAACTTTTCTAGTTACATCCTCAAAGAACTCCATAAGGTTTGTGAGGCATGACCTGCCCCTCACAAAGCCGTGTTGACTGCATTTAATCAAGCCATGCTCTTCCAGATGGTCATAAATCCTAACCCTCAGGATCCTTTCTAACACCTTGCAGACGACAGACATGAGACTTACTGGTCTGTAATTGTCGGGGATTTCCCTATTTCCTTTCTTGAAGAGAGGAATTACATTTGCCTCTCTCCAGTCCTCAGGTAAGACTCCAGTGGACAGTGAGGATGCAAAGATCTTCGCAAGCGGTGAAGCAATTGCATTTCTCATTTCCCAAAGCAGCCGAGGACAAATCTGGTCCGGGCCTGGTGACTTGTCAATCTTAATGTTTGACAAAATTTTCAGCACATCAACTTCCTCTATCTCTATCCATTCCAGCATGCACACTTGCTCTTCAAAGGTTTCATTCACTACAAAGTTCGTTTCTTTTGTAAAGACAGAAGCAAAAAACTCATTTAGGGCTTCCCCTACCTCCTCAGACTCCACACACAAGTTCCCTATGTTATCCCTGATCAGCCCTCCTCTTTCTTTGACCATTCTCTTATTCCTCACATAAGTGTAAAATGCCTTTGTGTACTCCCTAATCTGTTCTGCCAAGCCTTTCTTGTGCCCCCTCCTGGCTCTCCTCAGACCATTTTTGAGCTCCTTCCTCGTCTGCCTGTAATCCTCTAGAGCTTGACCCTAGCATCCTACACCTTATGTAAGCTACCTTCTTCCTTTTGACGAGAAGCTCCACTGCTTTCGTCATCCAAGGTTCCTTTATCTTACCACTTCTTGCCTGTCTCAGAGGGACATATTTATTCATCACTTGCAACAACTGTTCCTTAAACAGTCTCCACATGTCTATAGTGTCTTTACCATAGAACAATTGCTCCCAATCCATGCTTCCTAACTCATGTCTAATCGCATCACAGTTTCCTCTTCCCCAATTAAATAACCTCCCATTTTGCCTAATCCTCTCCTTCTCCATAGCTATGTAGAATGTGAGGTAGTTGTGGTCACTATCACCAAAATGCTCTCCCACCACCTGCCCCGGCTCGTTTCCGAGCACCAAGTCTAGAATGGCCTCTCCCCTCGTCGGCCTGTCAACGTCCTGAGTTAGGAAACCCTCCTGAACACACCTTACAAAAACAGCCCCATTCAAATCTTCTGCTCGAAGGAGGTTCGAATCAATATTGGGAAAGTTAAAGTCACCCATTACAAAAACCCTACTACGTCCACACTTTTCCAAAATCTGCCGACCTATGCTTTCTTCAATCTCTCTGCTGCTATTGGGGGGCCTGTAGTAAACCCCTAACGAGGAGACTGCTCCCTTGCTGTTCCTTATTTCCACCCATACTGACTAGGTAGGCAGATCTTCCTCGACAATGGGAGCTTCTGTAGCTGTGAGGGGGTGTAGCTCTCTGATTAGTAGTGCTACACCCCCTCCTCTTTCTCCCCCCTCCCTATTCTTTTGAAATGCTCTAAACCCTGGAACATCCAGCAACTATTCCTGCCCCTGAGAAACCCATGTCTCTGTTATGGCCACAACATCATAGCACCAGGTACTGATCCATGCTCCAAGTTCATCACTTTTATTCCTGATACTCCTTGCATTAAAGCAAACACACTTTAACTGATCCTTTGGTTCCTTCCCAGGAAATTCCTTCCCATTAGCTGGTCTACCTCTTGCTATTGCCTCATCTACATCAACTCTCACCTCCAGTATAAAGGGTGACTGAGTGAGAGGAGACTGGCCTCCGTGGAGTTATTTCAGGTTATAACAGGATCAGATTTGGCAGTGATGGACCAGTTCTCAGATATCTGTCAGTACGCTACTTCCTTGCTCACATTCTAAGAAAGGACAAAAGGCAAATTATCTCTGAGGTGACAGGACATATGAGGATTATGTGCTCAGAACTAACATTCATTGCCAGAGAGGAAATGAAACAACAGGGGAGTAAAGAAAATGACCAAATCAAAACAACGAGAGATGGTTTAACCTAGAAGTAAATCTATTCAATCTACTTTTGCAATATTATATCAAAGGGAAGTATTGGGACTCACGGAGTTCATTCCACTATTAAAGACATCTCCTGATCCTACATGGGCTGTGTGAACAAAGTTAGTTGGCTCCCCTATCATGCTTCGATCAATCCGCCGTCGCCTTTTCTGAAACAGAAGAAAGATTGTCAGAACTCTTTTCTATTTACAGTTTGGTGAACAAAAGGAAAACAAAATAACATGGAAATTTTTTTCAATTTCTACCTGGTTCCATCAAAAGAACAAAGGAGAAGAACAGCACAGGAACATGCCCTTCTACCCTCCAAGCCTGTGCCAATCATCATCCCCCAACTAAACAAAAAAAAACTTCCTGCCCTTATTCAGTCCATACCCCTATTACCCCCGCCCCCATTCATGTAACCATCCAGATGTTTCTTAAATGTTGCCAGTATGCCTGCTTCCACCACCTCTTCTGGCAGTGCACTCGAGGCTCCTACCACTGCATGAAAACTTCCCTCGCACATCTCCCTTAAACTTTCCCCCTCTCACCTTGAACCTGTGCCCCCTTCTGACTGAAACTTCAACACTGGAAAAAGCCTCTGACTATCCACTCTTTCTATGCCTCTCATAATTTTGTAGACGTCAATCAAATCACCTCTCAGCCACCGTCTTTCCAATTTTTATGAAGTCGAAAGAGTTTATGCTCACTTTAAGATAGAAAGTTGTTTCTGAATTGTAAAATAAATTTAAAGTACAGTCACAGCTGCAAAAACACAACAGTAAAGATACAAACTAGATTCCAAACTAGATACATGTAGCAAACCTGTGTTTTGTTTGCTGTTTTGACAACAATTCAAATTTAACCAATTAACTTATGCCCAGGATACTAAAAACCAATTGAGATTGAATTTATTATATTGACTACATCAGAGTAATGAGAGGGAACGATGTTGCGGGTACAAAAAATGTGGGCATTTGAGAATTGGTCAGAGCAACTGCCACTGAATTACACAGCAATTGCCATAGAGCCAGACAGCAAAGGCCATCCGAAGAACTCGACATCTTGCTTTCAAAATGTGCCGTTTCCTGTAAAAACACTTGCAGTAAAATGAAAGACGACCCAGGGAGAACAATCAGAACCCAGGGACCCATAGCCGAATCAGAAGACCAGAAGGAAGGCAGCATAAAAGACTGTATGGATTTGAGATTAAGTTTAATAATTGTGTTATTGTGCATATTAATAGAATTGTGTACAGTTAAGGGTTAGTGATTAGTTAGGTGAAAGAGTGTTTGGTTTGTTAATAGTTTTGTTTAGTGTTCACTTTTAGAGTTAGGAAAATAAATTATTACTTTTCTTTAAATAATGGAAATGAGGAGTTCTCTTTCATTCACTCACACTCCTACCAGATTGTGAGGTGAGGTAAGCCTTTCTGGGTGTTTAGTTTTAATTGGCAGAGGGGTTCAACCTCAGCGCCTTAAAACAATGAAATCAATCCCACTCTTTGTAACCTTTCCTCATAGCTAATGTCCTCGAGACCATGAAACATCCTTGTGAACCTTCTCTGGACTCTCTCCAAAGCTTCCACATCCTTCTGGTAGTGTGGCAACCAAAACTGCACACAATATTTCAAATCCAGCCTAACAAGGATTTTATATAGCTACAATATGGTCTGCATACTCTTGTACTCCATGTCCTAATCGATGAATGCAGCAACATTGTCAGATGTTCATCAACATGATAAATGCATTCAAACAATTTTGATATTCTGTTCAAATTCTGCTTCATTATAAAAACCAAAGTGTTATTAAACCTAAATGGCCTTTGACTTATTGATGGCTTTGATTTTAAGCACAATTGTCCATAAATTGGTAACTGCTTACATATTTTCAGATTTCAGATTTCAGATTACATTACAGTGTGGAAACAGGCCCTTCGGCCCAACAAGTCCACACCAACCCGCCGAAGCGCAACCCACCCTGTGTCTAACAACAGGCCTGGGCATGCATTATTAATATTATTAAAGCATATGTCAGTACAGTATTGACATGCAACTCAAAACATGAATTTGTGCCACAGGATTAAAACATACAAATCCGTATTATAATTTGGACAACATTCAGGATAGCTGGGAAATCCTATAGGGAACTGAGTATGATGCTTGATTGAGACCAGCTCAAGGAATGAGTCCAGCTCATTTTAATTCTTCTGAACAGTCCTCTCTTAACTTCCCTACACTGAAGTCAAGAGGGTGTCAATTTTGGTGGGTGGGTGTGTGAGTTTATGCAACAGGCAGCCTTGGTGAGGAACTCATACAAATTAGTCCCTTAGCATAAAGTTACAGCAGGGCTCCTAACAGCTAGGAATGCTGGGACTGAGAGAGAAATCCAGGGCTGAGAACCTTGTGAGACTGGAAGCAACATTCCTGTGTCTCACAGAATTTAAGAAAACATTTTTGTTTCTCTTTTCTGGTCACTCTGCTGTCTCTCTCAGAGTTTCAATGAGGCATTGATGCAATGTGTACTTTTATATTTGAAGTTAAAAATCATGTTATGATAACCATTGTGGGCGGCACGGTGGCACAGTGGTTAGCACTGCTGCCTCGCAGCGCCAGAGACCCGGGTTCAATTCCCGCCTCAGGCGACTGACTGTGTGGAGTTTGCACGTTCTCCCCGTGTCTGCGTGGGTTTCCTCCGGGTGCTCCGGTTTCCTCCCACACTCCAAAGATGTGCAGGCCAGGTGAATTGGCCATGCTAAATTGCCGTAGTGTTAGGTAAAAGGGGTAAATGTAGGGGTATGGGTGGGTTACGCTTCGGCGGGTCGGTGTGGACTTGTTGGGCCGAAGGGCCTGTTTCCACATTGTAAGTAATCTAATCTATCTAATAACCATAACATCACTGAACCTCCACTGCAGCATGCAGTGGTGGTGTAAATATTCGGGTGATGCACTACCATTTTAACATCCCACCAACGCTATTCACACTGGTCAGGCTGGGTTAAACTCAAGGCTAGAAAGACTGATCACTGTAATGAAGTTCTAAATCTTCCTTTGAACCTTTCACAGCCAACAACATTCACATATCTTCTAGTCTCTTAGCCTCTGACCAGGCAGCATTGCCAATGATTCCCCAACCTGGTGTTAGCTGTGACCCTATTGTACCACTCTCACCTCTGAGTCATATTGTTAAAACCGGTTATAAATTCAATTACGTCTAAGAATTCAGCACAAAATCAGGTCAGCATCCAGTGCAGTACTCCTGGAGATCTGTTAAATGAGATAGGCCTATCCATCCTCTCAGAAACTTGTAAAAGAATTCATGACATTTCATTTACCTCTTCGTCAACACCTCAAAATCAGTTTATCTGGTCATGATTACATCACTGTTTGTGGAGTTGCTGTGTACAAATTGGCTGATGTCATAGAGTTATACAGCACGGAAACAGACCCTTCTGTCTAACTCATTCCTGCCAATGAGGTTTCTGAAACTAAATTAGACTCATTTGCCTGCCTTTGGTCCATATCCCACCAAACCTTTTCTCTTCATGTTCTAGTCCAAATGTCTTTTAAATAATCTAACTGTACTTGCACCTACTACTTCCTCTGGCAGTTCATTTTGTATTGACACACCACTCTCTATATAAAAAGGCTGCCCCTCAGGACCCTTTAAATCTTTCCCCCCCTCATTTAAAACTATGCTCACCAGTTTTGAGCTTCCCTGCACTAGGGAAAAAAACCTTTGTTATTCATCTTATCTGTGCCACTCATGATTTTATAAGCCGCTAAAAGGCCACGCCTCAACCTCCTATGCTCCAGGGAAAAAAAGTCCCAGCTTAACCAGCTTCTGTTTATAAATCAAACCCTCCAGTTGCAATAATATATTTGTAATTCTTTTCTACACCATTTTCAATTTAATATCTTTCCTGTAGCAGGACAACCAGAACTGTACGCAGTACTCCAAATGTGGCCTTACCAATATCCCATACAGCGGCAACATGATGTCCCAACTTCTTTGCTCAGTGCTCTGACGTACAAAGGCAAGTGTACCAAATGTCTTCTTCACCACCCTATCCATCTGTGATGCTACTTTCAAAGGACTATGTACCGGAACCCTTTGGTCTCTCTACTCAACAACACTCCCCATGGCACCACCATTAACTGTGTAAGTCCTGCCCCGGTTTGTCTTACCAAAATGTCATACATTGTATTTATTGAAATCAAAATCTATCTGCCATATTGGCCCAGCTGATCAAGATCTCCTTGTACTCTTAGATAACTTTCTTTACTGTCTACGATACCACCAATGTTTTTGTCACACTACCTCTATTCTCACCTAAATGGTTTGTACAAATGAAAAACAACAATGGACCCTGCAACGATCCTGCCGGAACACTGGTGGCCACTGGCCTCCTGTCTGATAAACAATCCTCTACCATCCTCTGCTTCCTGCCATTAAGCCAATTTGGTATCCAATTGGCTAGCTCTCCTTGTATTCCCATGTGATTTAACTTTATTATGAAGTCTACAACACAGAACCTTGTTGAAAGCATTGCTAAAGTCCATGTTTTCCACTTTGTCCTCATCTGTCTTCTTTTGTTTTAGATTAGATTACTTACAGTGTGGAAACAGGCCCTTTGGGCCAACAAGTCCACACCAACCCGCCAAAGCGCAACCCACCCATTGACCTACATTTACCCCTTCACCTAACACTACGGGCAATTTAGCATGGCCAATTAACCTAGCCTACACATTTTTGGACTGTGGGAGGAAACCGGAGCACCCGAAGGAAATCCATGCAGACACGGGGAGAATATGCAAACTCCACACAGGCAGTTGCCTGAGGCGGGAATTGAACCCGGGTCTCTGGCGCTGTGAGGCAGCAGTGCTAACCACTGTGCCACCGTGCTGCCTTTCTTGGTCATGTCTTCAAAAAACTCAGAGAAAGTGAGGACTGCAGATGCTGGAGATCAGTCAAAAAGTGTGGCGCTGGAAAAGCAGAGCAGATCAGGCAGCATCCAAGGAGCAGGAGAGTCAACATTTCAGTTTTACTCACTGCTGATGAATGACTTTTTGACTCCTTGAAAAACTCAATCAAGTTTGCGAGACACAATTTCACATGCATAAAGCTATACCATAAAGCCACTATCCCTAATCAGTCCTTGCCTGCCTAAATGCATATAAATCTTATCTATCAAAATCCTCTCAAACAACCTACCCACTACTGACGTCAGCGTCATCATTCTGTAGTTCCCGGGCTTTTCCTTACAGCCTTGCTTAAATAAAGGCACATCATTAGCCAATCTCCAGTCTTCTGGCACCACAGCCATGGCAGCAGATGCTACAAATATCTCTGCTAGAGGGTCCACAACTTCTTAGGGGAAGTGAGGACTGCAGATGCTGGAGATCAGAGTCGAAAAGCATGGTGCTGGAAAAGCACAGCTGGTCAGGCAATATCCAAGGTGCAGGTGAATCAATGTTTCTGGCATGAGCCCTTCATCAGGCCCGAATGCTCTACAGATTCTGTCTGACCACCACACCTTTCCGCTCCACAATTTCTTCCCTAACTTCAAATAATATCCTAGGATATGCTTGATTAGGTACCGATAATTTATTTACCTTTATGCATTTTAAGACCTCCAGCACCTCCTCTTCTGTAATGTGGACACTTTTCCACACATCACTATTTCCTCAACCTTCCTAGTTTCCAGGACTTTCTCCACAGTAAAACTGATGCAAAGTTTTTGTTTAGTATCTCACCCATCTCCTATGGTTCCACACATAGATGGCCTAGTTGATCTTTAAGGGGCCCTATTCTGTCTATAGTTGCTCTTTTGCCTTTAGTGTACTTGTAGAATCTCTTTGGATTCTCCGTAACTCTATCTACCAAAGTTACCTCATATCCCTTTTTGCCGTCCTGATTTCCCTCTTAAGTATGCCCTTACTCCCCATACCCCTCAAGGGAACATATACTGCCTCTGAAATCTCATTGTCTTGCTTTTGAAATCCTCACACTAGCCAGTCATCTGCGAGTAGTTTATCCTAATTAAGTTTGAAAGTTCCAGTCTGATAGTCAAAATTGGTCTTGCTCTAATTTACAACTTTAATGTTCATACAAGGCCTATCTTTTTTCATAAGTATCTAAAACTAATAGAATTAAGACCACTGGCCCCAAAGCGTTCCCCCACTAACATCTGTCACTTGCCCTGCCTTACTTCCCAAAAGAAAGTTGAGTTGTGCTCCTTCTCTACATCTTGATAAAGAAAATTTTCTAAAACAGACTTAAATTCCTCCTCATTGAAGCCCATAACACTATGCTACTTCCATACTTAAAATCCTCGACTATTATAATCCTATTATTCATAGAATCTCTACTGTGGAAACAGGCCCTTCAGTCCAACAGGCCCACACCAACCCTCTTAAGAGTAACCCACCCAGACCCATTTCCCTACCCTATTATCCTATATTTACCCATGACTAATGCTGTCAAGAGTGTGGTGCTGGAAAAGCACAGGAGGTCAGGCAGCAATAAAGGAGCAGGAGAATCAACAGTTCGGGGATAAGCTCTTCATCAGGAATGCCAGGGGTTTATGTCCAAAATGTCGATTTTCCTGCACATCGGATGCTGCCTGACCTGCTGTGCTTTTCCAGTACCACACTCTTGACACTCTGATCACCTGCATCTGCAGCCCTCCTTGACTAATGCACCTAACCTATACATCCCTGAACATTGTGGGCAATTTAGCTTGGCCGATTCACTGAAACCGTGCATCTTTGGGTTGTGGGAGGAAACTGGAGCACCTGAACAAAACCCATGCAGACACAGGGAGAATGTGCAAACTCCACACGGACAGTCATCCCAGGCTGGAATCAAATCTGGGTCCCTGGCGCTGTGAGGCAGCAGCGCTAACCACTGAGCCACCATGACGCCTGACATTTTTACAGACATCTCCCTGCATATTTGCTCTTCAGTTCAGGTATCCTTGACAACACTCACTGCTGTTAAGTTTAAAAATGAATCATGGACTGAATAAGGTGCTGTCTTCAATTTTGTGCTGACTATTGATATATTCTGTACAACAGTGATAATTCCATATACCTGCTGCCTGTATCCGTCTAGATAGTAGATAATAGCTTTGGAAGATGCTTTCTAATAAGCCATCGTGTATTGCTGCAGTGCATTTTGTTGATGGCACATATAGCTGCCCCTGTGCTTTGGTGATGGAGGTTGATGGTGGAAGGAGTACCATTCAACTGGGCTGCTGTGTCCCTGAATGGTGTCAAACTTTGAATGTTTTTGCAGGTACACTTATCCAGGCAAATGGAAAGTACTCTGTCATATTCACGAATTGTGCCTTGTAGATGGTGAATAAGCTATGGGGAGACAGGTAGTAAGCTATTCACTATAAGATTCCTTGCCTCTAACCTGCTATTGTAGCCACGGTATTTATAAAGCTGGCCCATTCAGTTTCTGGTCAAAGGGAACCCCCAGGGTACTGAAAGTGGGAGGTTTGACAATGACAATGCTATTCAACATCAAGAGGAAATAGTTAGGTTATCTCTTGTTTGTAACGTTCATTACCTGGCACTAGTGTGCAACAAATATTACTTCTACTTATCAACCCAATCCTGGAAGACACAAGTCATTTTTTTTTCAATTTTGTGATAGAGTTTGAACAGGTAAAATAAGAAAAGCTAAAATTGCAGATTCCATATGTGTGAAATATAAATAGAAACCAAGACTGAGAGTTCAAGCCTGAATTTAACCTCTCAACACTGGATCACATGGTGAGATTTAAAGCTTCGGTAGCATGCCATTCTCAGATCTACACACTGAATATGTGCTACTTTAACAGGCACATTTTGGGCAATGTTGAAGGGGCTTGGATCCAGCCGGGCAACAATGGCACTGAAATTAAAAGTCAGCATCTTATGACATCATTCAGTTCATGACTCACTTTTAAAATTAACAGAAGTCAGTGTTGTCAAGGATACCTGAACTGAAGAGCAGCAAAACAGAAAAGGATCAAAGAGGGCCTCCTGGAACAGGAGGATAATATGCTTGGGAAGCTGCGCTGTGGGAAAGAGGATATAGCAGCAATATCTCAAAGCTAGTCTGTAATTGTGAACCAGCAACTTTGAGAATGCCAGTGACTGCCATTTCCTGAAGCCATCTCAACTGAGATTTGCAAGATACAACATGAAAGTTACCAGTGAGTATGACAAGAGCACCAAGAGTAATTCAAATAACAACTTGCATTTATAAATTGTCAGTAATTTAGGTTATCTTCCCAGTGACAGCATTTTGTTGGTAACACAGGAATGATGACCATCTTTTCTGAATTAGAGATGTATGATGCATTTGTGACAGCATTATTGCCAAGTGGGAGAATGTCACTGGTTACCAATCTTTAAAACGCTTTAGAAAAATGTCTGGAATTTCTGACTAGGAAATCAAATTCTAAATTGTTGAACTACACACAACTTTGGTAAGAACAGACAATTTCATTATCTCACCTGCTACAGTTAGGCACATTTATCTACATAAGCTCACTTCCTGCTGCACTTTACAGAGGGCTGTTACATCTTATTTTCAACAATAAACTTGCTGAATTGAACATGGTTAGTTGGTATGTCGTGTTTGGCCAAGCGCCAACATTATTAGCTTGAAAGCCCATTGTGGTGCTAAGCCATCTAAACTAGGAAGATTGATTATCAATCTGCATTGAGTTGATTGATTTCAGACAATATTGCAGAAGTGGTGAAACAACAACTCTCAATTTCCAGGCCTAGTCCAGTTTCTGGGGATAATGCAAAGCTTTTGTTTGCAGTTGCTATTTATTAACACCTGCTAGAAGGTTTGAGTTCTTATAAAGTTGGTGACAATTGTGTAATTTTGTCACACTCATGTATTACAGCATGGTTCAGTTTCTATGACAGGACAAATGATTCAGAGTTTTTAAAAAAAAAATGTTCAGTGATCATAAATCACACTCACATTAAAAAGTTGCAACTATGTTAGGAAAGCTATACTTTCATGGAATCGCCGCAGTGCGTAAATACAAGTCCACACAGACCTTCTGAAGAGTATCCCACCCAGACCCATACCCCATCCCTATATGGCTAACGCATCTAACCTACACATCCCTGATCACTACAGACAATTTAGCATGGCCAATCCACCTGATTTGCCAGAGCACTTAGCAGATACCCACGTGGACGTGGGGGAACAACATGCAAAGTCCACACAGGCAATCACCCGAGGCTGAAATTGAACCTGGGTCCCTGGCACTGAGGCAGCAGTGCTAACCACTGAGCTACCATGCCACCAATACTTGTTTACCAAGCTTAAACACATAAAGGAATCTTAATAGAAAGAAAAATAAATCAATTATAAACTACACTAATTTAAGGGAGGTTAAACATAGAAACATAGAAAAAATACAGCGCAGTACAGGCCCTTTGGCCCTCGATGTTGCACCAATCCAAGCCCACCTAACCTACACTAGCCCACTATCCTCCATATGCCTATGCAATGCCCGTTTAAATGCCCATAAAGAGGGAGAGTCCACCACTGCTACTGGCAGGGCATTCCATGAACTCACGACTCGCTGAGTAAAGAACCTACCCCGAACATCTGTCCTATACCTACCCCCCTTAATTTAAAGCTATGCCCCCTTGTAATAGCTGACTCCATACGTTTGAACCTTTGCCATCAACTTCTACCCTCTGTCTTCTTCCAGCCAGCCAACTCCTAATCCAAACCTCCAACTCACCCTCAATGCCATACCTCCGTATTTTTTGCAGTAGCCTACCATGGGGAACCTTAACAAATGCCTTACTAAAATCCATATACACCACATCTACCGCTTTCCCCTCGTCCACCTCCTTAGTCACCTTCTCAAAGAATTCAATAAGGTTTGTGACGCATGACCTGCCCTTCACAAAACCATGCTGACTATCCTTGATCATATTATTCCTATCCAGATGTTCACAAATCCTATCGCTTACAATTCTCTCTAAGACTTTGCCCACAACAGAAGTGAGACTCACCGGCCTATAGTTACTAGGGTTATCCCTACTCCCCTTCTTTAACAAGGGAACCACATTTGCTATCCTCCAGTCTTCTGGCACTATTCGTGTAGACAACGAGAACATAAAAATCAAGGCCAATGGCTCTGCAATCTCCTCCCTTGCTTCCCAGAGAATCCTAGGATAAATGCTATCAGGCCCAGGGGACTTATCTATTTTCACCCTTTCCAGAATTTCCAACACCTCTTCCCTACATACCTCAAAGCCATCCATTCTACTTAATTGTGACTCAGTATTCACATCGGCAACCATGTCCTGTTCCTGAGTGAATACTGACAAAAAGTATTCATTCAGTGTCTCCCCAATCTCTTCAGCCTCCACAGGCAACTTCCCACTACTATCCTTGACTGGACCCATTCCTCTGTTTTATGTTTTGTTCTTGAAGCAGACTGTTCTCAAGCTTGGCATTACATGTGAACTGAAGTTGACCTTCAAATCCCATGTTTGTGCCATGGTTAAACCATCTGGTCCCATCTCTCATAATATTGCCCAAATGACCCTGTCCCATTTGTTGATACTCATATTTATACCTTTGCCAACTCTAGATTAACTTTTCTACAAATTGTCTGATGAACTTCCATGCCCTACCATCCATAAACCAGACACCATTAAAATAACTGCTGCCTCTGTCCTAACCTGCAAACAAATCTTCATCCATTGCCCCTGCAATACTGGTCCATTTGATTCTTGGTTAAGCAATGAGTTAAGAATCCTCATCTCTGATTTCAAATCCCTAGATGGCCTCATCCCTCCCGAATTATAATTTTCTCTAGCCCTACAATTTTTCAAAGTATCTGTCATCCCGTGACTTCGGCACGTGATTCTAACTGCTCCACTATTGGCTGCCTGGTCCCCAAGTTCTGGAGAATTAAATTCCTTTCCTGTACCTCCCCACCTCACATTAATTTTCAGAAATACCTTAAAAGAGTAATGTATTTGACGAAGCCTTTAAGTTATCCACCCTAATATTTCTTTATCCATTTAGTGTCACATTTTGTTTATTAATGCCACTCTGAAGAGTCTTGAAACTTTTTTGTTAAAGGCCTTATATGTAGATTAGTTATTGTTTTGGAGTATGCTATCTGAATTTTGGTGGCAACCTGAACTGCAATTTCAAGCGTATTTTGGGTGGAAGTTCACAACGGTGCCACAAACAGTAGCAACATCCATTCTTCGTTATAGATATTTACAAATTTGCTTTTAAAACAGCAGAGTAACTAAATATTTGAGTTTTCAGCCATGCCACAGGAGAGTTTTGTCTTCTCTCCTGTCACCAGATGCTTAGTTAAGATTATGATTATTTTTGTTGAGTAAAAATTACTTTTGAACTAATTGTATTCTCTTGTTGGTTGTTATTTATTATAATGCTTGCAACTTAAATGAACAGTTGAGCAGAACCTAAATCTGTCCTTTGCTGTAACGTTTGCAAAATCTACATAATTTGTGGTTGACAGCTGGGTAAGACATTGACTTAACCTTACAGCCAATGCTGACACAATGGATGAAATTGCCTCCTTCTAAACAGTAACAATTCTACGAAACATCTAGATTCCTGTAAGATTATTTGTTAAGTCTAGGTTAAACTGATTATTATAATTAAGATTTGGAGATGCTGGTGTTGGACTGGGGTGTATAAAGTTAAAAATCACACAACACCAGGTTATAGTGCAACAGCTGCTTCTTCATCAGATGGTTGTGAAGTGCACGATTGTAAGACACAGAATTTATAGCATAAGTTTGCAGTGTGATGTAATTGAAATTATACATTGAAAAATATCTTGATTGTTTGTTAAGTCCTTCAGCTGTTAGAATAACCATGTTAGTTTCACTTCTTTCAGTTGTAAATCACAAAACTTTTTTTTAAAAAGTTACATTCTCAGATTAACTTAGCAATTGGTGTCAGCCAAGATAATGTGTTGAAGGTGTTAGCCCCCTGTGTGCTGCTGACTGTGCCATAATGTTTAGACTGATTCTAATCTAAAAAATGAATTAACAGAATCTTACGTGGAAGATTGCGTTAATTCATGTTTTAAGATTAGAATCAGTCTAAACATTATGGCACAGCCTTCCAGTTCTAGAATCATCTGAAAGAACACCAAATGATCAATTCTGGCCCCTTGCGTATTTCTATTTTTAATTGCTTTTCTCGTAGCAGACATGCCATCATCTTTCTGAGAACAATGTGCTGGAATACCCTCCCCAAATCTTTCAGCTTCTATAGTCTTCCTTCCAGTTAAACTTATTTTTTGTCCAAACTTTTTTTGATACGTTTTACTACTTTAAAGGCATTATGTAAAGCAAGTCGGTTGTTGTCACCATTAGAACATAAAGAATAGTACACCTGACCAGGTGTTTTGCCGAAAACCATTTCTGAATTACTTTCCATCAGCAGTGTCGATCTATCGACCCAGCCACAGTTTTGCAATATTGCCACACATTTTTGCAGCACGTAAGGTTCTCCACCATGACCTCTGTGAGTGAGCTAGTAAACTGGATACATAACTGGCTAAGTTATGGAAGACAGAAAGTTGTGGTGGAAGGGTATTTTTCAGATTAGAGATCTGTGACCAGTGGTGTACTGTAGGGATCAGTGCTGAGACCCCAATACAGATAAGTGATTTGGAAAAGAACATATGTAGCCTGATTAGTAACTTTGCAGATGATACAAAGATTGGGGAGCTGCAGATAGTGGGCAGGATTGCTGGAGGATACAGCATGGTAAAGATAGGCTAAAGACTTGGGCAGAGAAATGGAATGTAATCATCACAAATATGAGGTGATGCATTTTGGGTTATCTAATGCAGGTGGGCAATATACAGTAAATCACAGAATCCTTAATAGCATCAACATACAGATCCATAGTTCCCTGAAAGTGACAAGAAGGTTAAGATGGTCAAGAAGGCATGTGAGTGCTTGTAGTCAGGGCATAGGGTATAAAAATTGGGAAGTCATGTTGCAGATGTATAGAACTTCTATTAAATCACATTTGGAATATTACGAACAGTTCTGATTGCCACACTACCAGAGGAGGTGGACACATTGGAGAAGGTTTAGAAACAGTTTCCTGGAATGTATCCTGCTTTAAAGGGTATTAACCATGAGATGAGGCAGAGAAAGTTGGTTTGTTTTCACCTGAATGTTGAAGATGAGGGTAACCTGATACAGATTGACAATATTATGACGGCATGAATAGAATGGATAGTCAGCCTTCTTCGCAGGATAGAAATGTCAAATATTGAGGGACAGAAGTTTAAGGTAAAAGTGAATGAGTTTAAAAGAGATGTCAAAGTTACATTTTTTAAAATCATAGAATGGTAAGTGTCTGGAATGTGCTGCCAGAGGATGTGGAGGCAGATACAATAGCAATATTTAAGATACATCTTGACAGTGAGTAGAGAGATGCAAGAGACCATAGAAGCAAAAGGTTTTTAAGTTAGAAAGGGATGATATATCGGGGGTGCAGTCTTAGTGGGTCAAAGGGCCCACTCCTGTGCTGTACTGTTTTGTTTTTTTTATTGTGAATGAAATTCATATGTAGGCTACAATGTGAGATTATATTGGAAGGGAATGTCCTACAGCACTTTTAGTGTTGTACCATTAGGGGTGGCATGGTGGCTCAGTGGTTATCACTGCTGCCTCATAGTACTGGGGATGTGGGTTCGATTCCAGCCTCTGCAGCTGTGCAGAGTGTGCACATTCTCCCTGTGTCTGCATGGGTGCTCTGGTTTCCTCCCACAACCCAAATATATGCAGGCCAGGTGGAGTGGCCAAACTAACTTGCCCAAAGTGTTAGGTGCATTAATCAGGGAAAATGGGTCTGGGTGGGTTACTCTTTGGAGGGCCCGTGTGGACTTGTTGGGCCAAATGGCCTGCTTCCACTCTCTAGAGAATCTAATCTAGTGGAGACAATGGCCTAGTGATATTATTGCTGAATCCAGAGACCCAGGTAATGTTCTGGGAACCAGGGTTTGAATTTCACCACAGCTGATAATTGAATTTGAATTCAATAAAAATCTGAAATTAAGAGTCTAATGATGACCATGGTCAATGTCAGTAAAACCTGTCTGGTTCACTAAACTCCTTGAAGGAAATAAACTGCCATGTCATACTCACCACTCTGCCCCTCTCCCCACCTAAAACCCTTCCCCTCTTCTCTTTATCTGCAGATTCCTCTATCTCCACCTCCATTCCTGAAGAAGTGTAAGACCCAAAACATTGACTTCTCCGCCTCCTGATGCTGTCTGGCTTGCTGTGTTCTTCCAGCCTCCTGCTTGTCTTCTTTGGATTCCAGCATCTGCAGGTTTTTTTGTCTCATCCTTACCTGGTCTGGCCTACATGTGATTCCAGAATGACAGCAATGTGGTTGACTCTTAGCTGCCCTCTGGGCAATCAGGATGGATGGGCAATAAGCACTGGCCTAGCCAGTGACACCTTCATTATGTTACTGCATTTAAAAAAACTTTCCCTAACAATTTGCATTATAGGCATTCCTCACTGCAAACGAAACAGGTGAATTCTTCTAGTGGCACAGACAGCAAAAATACTAAAAGACAGTCATTACACAATATGACTTCAGTCTGGGCATTTTACTGCAGAAAATATGCTCTGTTTAACTTTTAGCCATTACAAAATATTATAAGAATCTTGACATCATGAATGATGTCTATTGGAAAAGAAATCAATGCAGCATGTGCATTTCTAAGGAGAGCAAACTAATAAGAAAGCTGTCATCAGCAGAATGATCAAGCACAATAATGATAGCACCTTGATGTTGTCTCCAGTTCCTGTTTATAATTAAATTGATTGGTATTTTTTTCTGAAACAGGAAACTACATCAGCACTATTCCATTCTTTATTTTTACTCAAACTCAGTTTGATAACACACTTAGTTTCACACATCTTTGAAATGGCTCAATAAAGAACAGCACATAATGAATACTCAATAGGCTGTTTGCAGCTCAAATTCGAAGTGTGTAGTGCTGGAAAAGCACAGCCAGTCTGGCAGCATTGAGGAGAAGGACAGTCGATGTTTGAGCACAAGCTTTTCATCAGGAATGAGTCAACTCAAAGTTAATGAATAGAAGTCCCAGTGTGTGTCAGGCTAGTAACTAATATTAGGAACTATCTTCATCATCTAAAATGTCTACCTTTGACTAGTTGACTGTGCACCAGCAATAATGCTCAAGAAACAGCAGAATGTTTCTGCTACAAGGAGGAATTTCCAGTTGATATGAAGCTTTTACATCCTTCCATGTAGTTGTGCTATGATTGTGGTATAGTTTTGTATTGAAACAGAAAGTAGTATCTTATTTAAGTATCAGAGTCGAGAGTGTGGTGCTGGAAAAGCACAGCAGGTCAGGCAGCATCCAAGGAGCAGAATTGACGTTTTGGGCATTAGCCCTTCATCAGGAATGCACATCATAAAGCCGGGCAGCATCAGGAGGTGGAGAAGTCAATGTTTCGGGTATAACCCTTCTTGAGGACTGTGGGTGGGTGTAAGGGGAGCTGCAGGAAAAGGACGGGTGGTGGAGAGGGGCGGGGTGGTGAAGTAGTGATAGGTGAACACAGGTAGAGGCTGCGATCTGGTTGGTTGATGGGAGGATGAATCCGGTTGGTAGTTGGAAGGGTCAATCAGAGGAATTATAGAAAGGGAATCAGGGGATAGGAAGGGAGGCTATTTGAAATTGGAGAACTCATTGTTAAGTCCTCTTGGCTGTAGGCTGCCTAGGTGGAAGATGAATGTTGTTTCTTCAATTTCCAGTCTGATTATGGGCAGCATGGTGGATCAGTGGTTAGCACTGTTGCCTCAGAGTGCCAGGGACCTGGGTTCAATTCCAGCCTCGGGCTACTATCTGTGTGGAGTTCGCATATTCTCCCTGTGGCTGTGGCGGGTTTCCTCCCATGATCCAAGATTTGCAGGTTAAGTAAATTGCCCATGGTGTTCAGGGATGTGTAGGTTAGGTGCATTAGTCAGGGATAAAAAGTAGGGTAGGGGAATGTGTCTGGGTGGGTTACTCTATGGAGGGTTGGTGTGGACTTGTTGGCCCAAAGGGCCTATTTTCACACGGCAGGGATTCTATGGATTCACCGTAGCAATAAAGGAGGTTGAGGATGATCATGTCAGAAAGGGAGTGGGACAGGAAACTAAAACAGGCGTGACTGGGAGGTCAGGTCAGCCATTGTGGGCCCAATTGAAATGTCTGATGGAACGTGCCCTGAATTTATGTTAGGGCTTACAATTGTAGAGAAGACCACATTGGGAGCACAGCATACAGGACACTAGGTTGAAGGAGAAGCAGGTGAATCTCTGTCTGACCTGGAAGGACTGTTTGGGACCCTGAATGGAGGGGGATGTGTGGTGTGCCTGCAGGTTTTGCAACTTTCATGGTTAAAGGGTAAGGTACCTGTTGATTTGGGGGAGGTTTGTGGGGAGAGAGGTATGAACCAAGCATTGGCGAAAGGAATGGTTCTTGCAGAAGGAAGAGAGGGGTGGGAGGTGTGGATGTTCTTGGTGGTGGATCTAATTGGAGTTGGCAAAGTGTTTAAGGATGATCCATTGGATGCAGAGACTGGTGGGGTGCTAGGTGAGGTTAAGGGGACCCTATCTTTATTGTGTTTGGACAGGGGGAAGTTTTACAGCAGTGGAGCAGGGAATGGAGGAGGTATGGTGGAGGGCTGTACGGATGACAGAGAGGGGAAAAGTACATTGTTCCAAATAGGTGGACATCTCAGATGCTTGGGAGTGGAATGTCTCCTCATCCAAGCAGACACAGCAGAGGCAGAGAGTAGCTAGGGTTTCTGTACACGTTTTGTCTGCTTGTTTGGGTTTGTTGCTGAGAAATCGGCAGACTGTGTTTGTTGGGTACCCATCATTCTTGAATACACTATATACGTGATTTTCTTCTGCTCTGCATAGTTGATCTGTGCTGCAGTGTATGGTGGCTGGTTAAAATAATGTTTTGATGTAGCTTCGTTTGTGGATGTTGGGATGATTGCTTCTGTAGTTCAATATTTGGTCCGTATGTGTTGTTTTCCTGTAGATGCTGGTTTGAAGTTCCCCATTGGCAGTTCGCTCTACTGTGACATCTAGGAATGGCAGTTTGTTGTTTCCTCCTCCTTAGTGAATTTTATGCCAGTAAGAAATTATTGGTGGTCTTGAATGTTTCCTTTATTTTGCTTTGTTTCGTGATGACAAAGATATCATCTACGTAGCAGACCCAAGGTTTAGTTTGGATGACTACCAGATTACTCAGACCCCTTGGCATCATGGTAGCCCACAAACCCACCAACACACTAAAACAGCAGCCAATGAACTTGAAAGACCCTATACAGACAACAAGCAAAACTAACGTCATTTATAAAATACCGTGCAGGAACTGTAACAAACACTACATTGAACAAACGAGCAGAAAACTAGCCACCAAGATACACGAACATCAACTAGCCACAAAACAACCCTCTCTCACTAGTATCCTTATATACAGATAAGGAAGGACACCACTTCGACTGGGACAACACATCCATCCTACGACAAGCCAAACAGAGACATGCATGAGAATTCCTTGAAGCATGGCATTCCAACCGGAACTCTATCAACAAACAAACAAACACTTGGACCCCATTTACCACTCCCTGAGAAAAAGAACTGGAAATGACATCATCACAGGAAATGACGTCACCGACCCATAGAAACCTAAAGCACAGTGGCTCAGTGGATAGCACTACTGCCTCACAGCACCAGGGTCCCAGGTTCGATTCTCAGCCTTGGATGACTGTCTGTGTGGAGTTTGCACATTCTCCCAGTGTCTGTGTGGGTTTCCTCCGGGTGCTCTGGTTTCCTCTCAGTCCAAAGATGTGCAGGTCAGGTGAATTGGCCATGGTAAATTGCCCATCATGCTAGGTGCATTAGTCAGAGGGAAATGGGTCGGGTGGGTTACTCTTTGGAGGGTCGGTGTGGACTTGTTGGGCCAAAGGGCCTGTTTCCGTACTGTAGGGAATCTAATCTAATCATATAAATAGAAAGCAGGAATCATCAGCAGTGTTTTGGCCAGATGCTCACTGAAGATGTTACCTTGTGTGGTGACGAAATGTCTGAAAATGAACCTTGCAGCTCAATGAGCAAAACTACATCCAAAAGCTCAAATTGAGCTACAAATCTTCTCAAAACTCGCTAACTTTCATCTTTTATAACAGGATATGCTGGTTTCTGTTCTTTGATATGTAAATCCCAGAGCTTCCTTTAAATTACATTCTTAAGATAGCTAAGCTTTTTAAACAATAGGTGTGAAGTCTGTCTGTATCCCAATGCTATGTCAGACTGACAAACCCTCTGTATAATTTTACAAAGTTTTGCAAGGATTCATGCAGTTTTTGAGCAAAATAAAATTAATTCTGCAAAACAAATTCACCCCATAAGCTTATATGTGTGTACATATAGGAGAAACAGATTGAGTGTGCATGCGAGTCTGTGATACAGCCTACAGTCTGTGATACAGTTTCATTTAACTTAAAAGAAACTCTGAGATTTCCATATCAAAGAACAGAAACCTACATATCCCATTATAAAAGCTTGGTTAAGTGTGTGAGAGTGTAATGGGGTATGTGTGAGAGAGTGCATATGTCGTGCGATTGTGGGGGGTGTATGTTTGTCAAAGAGACAGAACCTGTATATGAAGGAGGGTGTGTGGTATGTGTACACATGTGTGTGTATGCATGTGTGTGTGTGAGAGAGAGAGAGACAGAGAGTCACGTGTAGTGTGACATGAACCCAAGGTCCCGGTTGACGCTATTCCCATGGGTACTGAACTTGGCTATCAGCCTCTGCTCAGCTATTCTGTGTTGTTGCTTGTCCTGAAGTCCGTCTTGGAGGATTGTCATCTGAAGGTCCAAGGCCGAATGGCCCGGACCACTGAGGTGCTCCCTGACTGGGAGGGAACACTCCTGCCTGTTGACTATTGTGCAGTGTCCATTCACACATTGTTGTAACATCTGCTCAGTCTCACCAATGTAGTGTGCCTCAGGGCATCCTTGCCTGCAGTGCATGAGACAGATCACTTTGGCCGAGTCACATGAATATTCACCGCGTACATGGTAGAAGGTGTCCCCACATTTAACTTAAAAGAAACTCTGAGATTTCCATATCAAAGAACAGAAACCTACATATCCCATTATAAAAGTTTTAATCTAAGACTGTTTACTGCATTACATCTCACTGGACTCTTTTGGCTATAAGTTCTGTGAGCATGATCTTAACCTCCGCAACCACCTGATGAAGGAGTGGTGCCCCGAAAGCTAGTGCTTCCAAATAAACCTGTTGGATTATAACCAGACATATTATGGCATACTCCTAGACAAGTTGGCCTTGAGCACCTGGCCCAGAGGCAGGGAAATACCATTGTGCCACAAGAGCACAACACTGAAAACAATATAAAATGCAAGTGCAAAATGTATTCAGCTGATGCTGAGACACATTTTAATTCTGCCGTGCTCAGCTCTTCTTTCATTGGTTGTAATGCTATGGAGGAAGGTATGAGTTGCCAGTGTAATTTGATCTTTTCACCTTGGCACATAAAACAAACAAATATTTGCAGCATGCAGCATGTTAGGTGTTAAAACTTTTGTCCGTCTTTACAATTCTTGCCCTTTTCTTTCACTGTGGAGATTGGGATTGAAGAGTGACCTTTTGATATTCATAGCTATATAAAATTGCTGCTAACTGGTCTGATACGGAATCAGCAGAGACAAGTGACAATGTACCAATAGAGTTGGTATGGTTCCTGACATGACATATGGGGTATTTTAAGTTCTATTAAGTCACTAGTTGAATAAGTCAAGCCAGAAACAATATATTTAAATGAATTTTCACACAACAGGAAAGCTAACATACTAGCAATGAAATAAAATTGTTATGAAGATGTGGGCATAACTTTAAGAGAGTTAAAAGCAGGCAGAACTACCTGATTGTATCAAGTGTTCTGAATTAGATACAATGTAACATGTGGCACAGCAGCTAGTTGCCTGGAGACAAAAACAAATTTGAATTTAGTATGTTGACAATATTAAAAGCCAATGACACAAGCTGATGCTTTGAGCGTATAAGACCGGGAAAAATTGAACAGTTGGGAATGGACTGCCAAAAGACCAAGAGCTGTAGGTTGCTGGTCAGAACTCTCTGTGAGGTACCTGTCCTGATAAGGAGTTTGCGCAGAGAAAAACATCAACACAGATCTGGACAGCAACTCCACAGAGAAAGATATAACAAGGAGATCCACTGACTGGTTTTAAAATTTGTTAGTAAATCTTAAATTGGGGGTTTTATCAGAATAGTATTATAGAAGGGAAAATAAACAATAAGTTAGAGGAAGGAGTCGAAAATAGTTGTTAGTTATTCTCTGTTGTACTTTAAGAAATAAAGTTGTTAATTTTTACTTTAAATAGTTCTTGGCCTCTTGAATTTTCAGATTACTGCACGGGATAAACCTTGTCTATGTCGCTGGTTTAAATTAAGCAGGAGGGTTTATCCTGTGTCGGAACAGTTTGGGGGTTCGTCGCTGAGATTTGAACAGCTTGAGGGGCTTTTGTCCTTGATTTGAACAGTTTGGGTCCTGGATTTGTGATTTGAACTGGTTTAAACAGATTTGAGTAGATTTGGGGGGATAAAAAGTCCCAGCAGATTTAAACACTTGCAGGTTAGTGTCTTTTAATAAAATGAAGGTGAGGCAGTTTATTTAATTTCAGTGCCTTATGGTTGATAAAATTAAAAGTGAGAGAAATGGCTCCTAAAATTCCGAAAGACGTTCTAGAATTTAAAGATGATTCTCAAATTTGCCAAGAAAGTTTAGAAGGAAAGAAAAAAGGCCATAAGCAAAGAATTTAGATTTGGGTTTAACCAAGGACAAAAGTAAAGCTGAAATTGTAAGGGAATTAACTCAAATACTTAGGTGTGTCAGCTGCAACTCCACTTTCAAGGAGCTATGAACCTGCACTCCAAAGTCTCTTTGTTCAGCAAGACTCTCTAGGACCTTACCATTAAGTGTATAAGTCCTGGTAAGATTTGCTTTCCCAAAATGCAGCACCTCGCATTTATCTGAATTAAACTCCATCTGCCACTTCTCAGCCCATTGCCCATCTGGTCCACATCCTGTTGTAATCTGAGGTAACCTTCTTTGCTGTCCACTACACCTCCAATTTTGGTGTCATCTGCAATCTAACTAACTGTACCTCTTATGCTCGCATCCAAATCATTTATGTAAATGACAAAAAGTAGAGGACCCAGCACCGATCCTTGTGGCACTCCACTGATCACAGGCCTCCAGTCTGATTTGATAAGGGATATCATTACAGCTGTGCTGAGGGATGATATTCCCGGAAATACATCCAGGGAAGTTATTTGGAACTGGAAATAAGAAAGGGATTCCAGCAATAAAGTTTCAACTTTGATCTCCAGCATCTGCAGACCTCACTTTCTCCAATAAGAAAGGGATGATAAACTTACTGGGATTGTATTATAGACCCCTCATAGTCAGAGGGAAATTGAGAAACAAACTTGTAATGAGATCTCAGCTATCTGTTAGAACAATAGGGTGGTTATGGTAGGGGATTTTAACTTTCCAAACATAGACTGGGACTGCCATAGTGTTAAGGGTTTAGATGGTGAGAAATTTGTTAAGTGTATACAAGACAATTTTCTGATTCAGTATGTGGATGTACCTACTACAGAAGGTGCAAAACTTGACCTACTCTTGGGAAATAAGGCAAGGCAGGTGACTGAGGTGTCAGTGGGGAAGCACTTTGGGGCCAGCGACCATAACTCTATTAGATTTAGAATAATGATGGAAAAGGATAGACCAGGTCTAAAAGTTGAAGTTCTAAATTGGAGAAAGGCCAATTTTGACAGTATTTATGCAAGAACTTTCAAAAGCTGATTGGGGGCAGATGTTCACAGGTAAAGGGACGACTGGAAAATGGGAAGCCTTCAGAAGTGAGATAACAAGAATCCAGAGAAAGTATATTCCTGTTAGGGTGAAAGGAAAGGCTGGTGGTATAGGGAATGATGGATGACTAAAGAAATTGAGGGTTTGGTTAAGAAAAAGAAGGAAGCATATGTAAGGTATAAACAGATAGGTCGAGTGAATCCTTAGAAGAGTATAAAGGCAGTAGGAGTATACTTAAAAGGGAAATCAGGAGGGCAAAAAGGGGACATGAGATAGCTTTGGCAAATGGAATTAAGGAGAATCCAAAGAGTTTTTACAAATACATTAAGGACAAAATGGTAACAAGGGAGAGAATAGGGCCCCTCAAAGATCAGCAAGGCGGCCCATGTATGGAGCCACAGAAAATGGGGGAGATACTAAATGAGTATTTTGCATTAGTACTTACTGTGGAAAAGGTTATCGAAGATGTAGACTGCAGGGAAATAGATGGTGACATCTTGCAAAATGTCTGTTTCCATGCTGTACATTTCTGTGACTCTATAAGTGCAGTAGAGGTAGAAAAAAACTTAAATTACAGTTGAGGAAAATGGAGTTAGAAGATAAACAAAGGGAGAGAGAAAGAGAAAGAGAGAGAGAGAAGAAAGAGAGGAAAAAGAAAGTGAGAGGTTCTTAGCAGAGCAAAGAGAGGCGGAAGAAAATGAGAGAGAAAGAGAGAGAGAGTTTGAACTTGAGAAGTTGTGACTAAGTCAGAAAAGTCAAGTTAACAGGATGGAGATTAAAAGGGAAGGCGGTGATTTATACAAATAAATCTTAGCAGGATTTATACACTTAATGGTAAGATCTAGGGAATGTTGATGAACAAAGAGACCTTGGAGTGCTCCTTGAAAGTGGAGTCGAAGATAGATAGGATAGTGAAGGAGGCGTTTGGTATGCTTTCCTTTAGCAGTCAGAATACTGAGTACAAGAGTTGGAAGGTCATGTTGCAGCTGTACAGGAAATCGGTTAGGCCACTATTGGAATATTGCATGCAATTCTGGTCCCTTCCTAGCGGAAAGATGTTGTGAAACTTGAAAGGGTTCAGAAAATATTTACAAGGATGTTGCCAGGTTTGGAGGATTTGAGCTATAGGGAGAGGCTGAACAGGCTGGGACTGTTTTTCGTGGAGCGTCAGAGGCTAAGGGGTGACCTTATAGAGATTTACAAAATTATGAGGGGCATGGATAGGATAAATAGACAAAGTCTTTTCCCTATGGTGGGGGAGTCCAGAACTAGAGGGCATAGGTTTAGGGTGAGAAGGGAAAGAAATAAAAGAGATCTAAGGAGCAACTTTTTCACGTATGTGTATGGAATGAGCTGTCAGAGGAAGTGGTGAAGTCCAGTACAATTGTCACATTTAAAAGACATTTAGATGGGTATATGAATAGGAAGGGTTTGGAGGGATATGGGCCAAGTGCTGGCAGGTGGGACTGGATATGGGCCAAGTGCTGGCAGGTGGGACTGGATTGGGTTGGGATATCTGGTCGGCATGGACGGGTTGAACTGAAGAGTCTGTTTCCGTGCTGTACATCTCTATGACTCTGTGTCAAAACCCTGCCACATTTTGATGAGAAAGATGTAGAAGCCTTCTTTATTTCATTTGAAAAATTGGCTAGGCAGATGGAGTCAACTGAGGATTTATGGGTAATGCTAGTTCAGACTAAACTGGATGCGCGGCAAATACCTCACTTGCTCTGCCTGTCAGATGAGAGGTCAAGACATTATTTTTTTTAGATTAGATTAGATTAGATTACTTTACAGTGTGGAAACAGGCCCTTCGGCCCAACAAGTCCACACCGACCCGCCGAAGCGTAACCCACCCAGACCCATTCCCCTACATTTACCCCTGCACCTAACACTACGGGCAATTTAGCATGGCCAATTCACCTGACCTGCACATTTTTGGATTGTGGGAGGAAACCGGAGCACCCGGAGGAAACCCACGCAGACACGGGGAGAATGTGCAAACTCCAGACAGTCGGGTGCGTGCTTTGAAAATAGATAGGACCTTTGAGGCTCTAAGCGAGATTATTCTGCTGGAGGAGTTTAAAAACTCACTTCCAGAGATGGTACGAATTCACGTGGAGGAACAGAAATTTCAGGAAGTGAGAAGGGCAGCAGAATTAGCAGATGAATACATGTTGGTGCATAAGACAAGCTTCTGTCCAGAATTTTGTCCTGTGAGGGATAGAGGCTGGGAGAAGGGAATATCCAACATAATGAAACAAAGAGTAGAGACCACTAGTAAGAATTTACCACAGGTTAAAAAAGGAAGGCCAAGAGGGTGGAAAGGAGGTGAAAGGTCTCAGGGGTTTCCATGGTGGTAAAGTTGGACATGTAAAGCCACAGTGCTGGTCGTTAAAGAACGGCACTGTGGGAAAAGATGTGGTAAAAGAAGCCAAGCCAGTGGCATTAGTGAAGGATGTAAAGGAGACCCCAAGAAGAGCTGAGGACAGTGCACATCCTTGGCAACGGCTGGGTATGGAGCTAGTACCTGATTTCTACAAAGAATTTACCTCTGTGGGTAAAGTTTACTCCAAAAGAACAGGGGGAAAAATGACAAGAAATTATAATTTTGAGAGATACAGGATCTAACCAGTTGCTAATAGTGAACAAGTGAATATGCCCTCTTTCTGACCTGTTACCTAAGAGTGTGGTAATATGTGGGATAGATGGACAGAAGTTTAGTATTTCCCAATGTAAGATCAGGTTGCAGTGCCAACTCAAGATTGGGCAATTACAGTGGAGTGATTGATAGAGTGTCTGTCCCAGGAATTCAGTTTGTTCTTGAGAATGATTTGGCAGGATCCAAGGTGGGAGTGACACCCCTTGTTGTGGTAATGCCCAAAAATGTCCAAGAAACTGAGGAGTTAAAACAGAAATATCCTGGTATTTTCCCAGACTGTGTGGTAACTAGTTCCCACTAACATAAGTCACAGCATGAAGCAAAATGTAAAGAGAAAAATGACGGAGTTGAGGTTCAGTTTGTGATACCCTGTTTGATGTAATGGTGCAGGAAAAAGCTAAACAGGCAGAGGGTCAGACAGAAGTGTTTAGTCCTGAAAGGCTAAGGGACTTGCAACAGCAAGACAAAATGATAAAAGATTTAATGTGGATGCATACTCATAAAACGAGGCTGAGAATACTCTGGTGGGTTATTATCTGAAAGATAGAATTCCAACTCAGAAATGGACACCATGGCAAATTAGCGCAGAGGAGAAATGGGGCCATGTGTACCCGATTGTGTTGCAGGTAGCATACAGACAGGTGTTATAGGTAGCACATGAACCACCTGTAGGAGATCACCTCAGGGTACCAAAGATTCAGGCTAAGGTACAAAAACATTTTTATTGGCCTGAATGCAAAAGGATGTGGTTAACGTTTGCTGTACATGTCATACATACCAAATGGTAGATAAGCCATAGGTGGTAAAAAAAAACCTTTGTTGCCAATTCCAGCATTTGAAGAACCTTTCATGTGGGTTATAATTATGCAGGTCCCCTCCTGAGAACTAAACACGGGAACCAGTACATGTTAACCATAATGGACGTGTCTACCAGGTATCCAGAGGCAATTCCATTATGGAGTATCAAGACAAAAAGGGTAGTAGAGGAGTTAGTAGCTTCCTTCACACAGTATGGGCTACCCAGAGAGATTTAGTCAGACTAAGGGTCAAACTTTACTGCTAGGCTCGGTATAGAACACTTTAAATCCAGTGATTATCATCCTGAATCCAGGGAGCTTTAGAAAGGTGGCATCAGACCTTGAAGACCATGTTGACAGCATACTGTCAGGATTACCCGAGTGATTGGGATAAAGGCATCCTATTCATATTGTTTGCCATTAGAGATGCCCCAAATGAACATACTCAGTTTACTCCCTTTGAGTTAATATTCTGGCATGATGTAAGAGTTCCTTTGAAATTAATTAAAGAAAAATTGATAAGACCAAAGTCAAAGATCTCACATTTAGGTTATGTATCGGAGGTGAGGGAGAGATTAAATAGAGTAGGTGAGTTAGCTCAACAGCACCTAAAAAGGGCACAGTATAGAATGAAGCAGGTGGCAGATAGAAGCTCTGAGACTCAGACGTTTTCCCAAGGGGATTACTAGTGATAGGAGATCCCTTCAAAGCCAGCGTTTAATGGTCCCTATCAAATTGAGAAAAAGTTGAGTCAGGTGAACTATCTAGTAAAGATGCCAAATAGGAAAAAAAAGTTATCGGGTTTGTCATGTGAACATGCTGAATCCATATTATACTAGAGAGAAAGTTACTGCCCTGCAGAGTGAGGAATCAAATCCAGATACGTGAATTTTGAGGTGCCTCAAAATAGATTAAAAAATGAAGTCGTCCTTGAGGAGTGGGATAGGTTAGTAAGCTGTCTCAGGAGCATAAAACACAGTTAAAAGATTTGTTACTGCAGTATAAGGACATATGCAAGAATCAGATGGGGAGGACTAATGCTATTATACATAAAATAGACGTAGGGACTACTGTTCCGATAAAATAACTCTCCGTATTGACTTAATCCTTTCAAAGCCAGATAAGTACAAATGGAGGTGGAGGCCATGTTCCCCAGGATATCATCGAACCAAGCCAGAGCAAGTGGAGTTCGCCAATTGTCTTAATTCCTAAACTGGATGGGATTCAATGATTCTGCGTGAATGATCAAAAGATCAATGCCATTACAAAATCGAACACATATCCAATTTCTAGACTGGAGGACTTTATCAAGAAAGTTGGACAAGCTAGTTACATCAACAAGTTGGAATTAATGCATGGTTATTGCTGGGTATCTGTATCAGAGACGGCAAAAGAGATTTCTCCATGTGTAACCCCAAATGGGCTATATCAGTTTAAAGTGTTGCCCTTTGGAGTAAGAACGCACCTGCCACATTCCAAAGATTCATGAACAGAGTTGTGCCTGGGTTAACAAACTGTGCCATCTATTTGGACGATGTAGTGATCTTTAGTAAGTCCTGGAAAGAGTATAATCGGCAGAGCTCTTTGATTGACTACGAGAAGCAAAACTGATGATAAACCTAAATAAAATGGAATTCGTTAAAGCAGAGGAGACATTCTTGGGACATAACATCGGTCATGGAAGGTCGACCGCATGAAGGCCATCGAGGAATTCTACAATCAACCTCAAAGACAGTGGTGCTTCGATTCTTAGAATCTGCTGAATCCTATCGGATGTTTGTTCCAAACTTCAGCAGTGTAGTGGCACTGTTAACTGGCTTGCTGAAAAACACAACATTTTGGTAGACAGGAGGTATTCCACCATTTGAAATCAATCTTAGCCACCAAACCAGTTTTAGCTTTTCAAAACCTTTTAAAGTTGTCATCGATGCTAGTGACATAGGTTATGGAGCCGTACTTCTACAGGAAGATGAGGATGGGATTGAACTGTCAGTTGGTTACTGTTCGAAGATGATCAACATCCACCAGAGGAAATACTCTACGATCGAAAAAGAGTTCGGTACTGGCCTTATAACATTTTAATGTTTATGTCACGAAAAATGCGTCGGAGACGGTTGTGTACACGGATCACATTCCACTTACATTCTTAGAATGCTTTAAAGACAAGAATACAAGACTATTTCATTGGAGTCTTATGTTACAGAGTTTTAATTTAAAAATCATACATGTTGCGGGTGTAAGAATGGATACACACACACACACCACAGACACACACACACAGGCAGCTGTATGAGAAGACGTTAAGGTGAACTTAGATTAAAGTTATCAGTATGTTATGGAAAAGTGTTTAAACAATAGAAAAAAAACCATCTTGTCATTATGATGGTTCATTTTTTTTCTTAAAAAGGTAAGTGTTATGAAGACGTGGGTGTACTGTACCTTTAAGATAATTAAAAGCTAGCAGAACTACCTGACAGCACCAAGTGTTCTGAATAAGATACAATGTAACATGTGGTCCCACAGCTAGGGTAGCTGGTTGCCTGGAGACAAAAACAAATTTGAATCAGGCCAATCAGTTTAAATTATACCCCAAAGAAAAATACCAAATTTCAATCAAGTTTGAATTTAGTATTGACAACATTAAAATCCAAAAGACATAATCCAATGCTTTGGGGGTATAAGACAGGGAAAACTGAACAGTTGGGAGAGAACTACCAAAAGACCAACAGGTGTAGGTCTAGTCAGAACTCTCTGAGAGGTATCTGTCTAGAGAAGGAATATGCACAGAGAAAAACATCAACACAGACCTGGACAGCAGATCTACAGAGGAAGAGTTAACAAGGAGATTTGACCGCTGGCTGGTTTTTAAAACTTGAATTTTAGTAAATCTTAATCGGGGGTTTTATCAGACTAGTATTATCAAAGGGAAAATAAACAATAGGTTAGAGGAAGGAAGTGTAAATAGTTGTTAATTATTCTGTTATACTTTAAGAAATAAAGTTGTTAATTTTTAATTTAATAGTTCTTGGACTCTCAAATTTTCACAAAATACTGCACGGGATAAATCATTTCTGTGTTGCTGGTTTAAATTAAGCAAGAGAGTTTACCCCATGCAATAATAAAATGTAGCAATTATTTGTGAGATGTTATATAATTTACAATTTGTGACAGCAGCTTTATTTGAATGTATTGCAAAAGTCTTGTTTTTGAGGTGTTACAGGTCTAATTCTCAGCTTTATCCAGAAATGCCACAATCACAACTTAAATCACAGAGTTCAGAATACAGTCAGATCATTTTCTATCAAACTTAAATGTCCTTTCATTAAATGTTGGCCCTTTTTTTTCAGACAATACTGGCAATAGATTTTGATTTAATATATTTTCGTCAATTACACTGATGAGTCATTTCCTTTTGTTGCACAACACTGCCTGATGGGATCGCATGAAGTCAGTCTCATGGGAATCAAATACCCAATTGAAATAATCAAGAGCTTGGAATAAGTACTGGCCTGAAGCTACAGGGCTAATTTTCAACTCTGATGCTATATAGGTAAAGTGGATCAATGCATTGAACATAAAAAAGTAATGCGATACGTACTTTTCTAACCTTGTTCCTTACTTTTAAGTTTCCACCATTTTGGTCGGGTCCTTCAAATGCAACACAAATTCCCAGCTCGGCGAACAGAACCACAACAACGAGCACCCGAGCTACAAATCTTCTCACAAGAGGGGACTCGATAGTTCGGGGCACAGATAGGCGGTTTTGTGGGAACGAGAGAGACTCACGTTTGGTATGTTGCCTCCCAGGTGCAAGGGTACGTGATGTCTCTGATCGTGTTTTCCGGGTCCTGGAGGGGGAGGGGGACCAACCCGAAGTCGTGGTCCACATTGGCACCAACGACATAGGTAGGAGGAGTGCCGAGGATCTTAGACAGGCTTTCAGGGAGCTAGGATGGAAGCTCAGAGTTAGAACGAACACAGTTGTTGTCTCTGGTTTGTTACCCGTGCCACGTGATAGAGATTCGAGGAATAGGGAAAGAGAACACTTAAATGCGTGGCTACAGGGATGGTGCAGGAGGGAGGGATTCCGGTTTTTGGATAACTGGGGTTCTTCCTGGGGACGGTGGGACCTCTATAAACAGGATGGTCTACACCTGAACCTGAGGGGCACCAGTATCCTTGGGGGGAGGTTTG